>NW_017309402.1:0-2561 GCF_000935625.1 Nanorana parkeri
CAGTCGGCCCGGCTCACGGCAGGCGCCCCCCGCCATCTATGTGCCCGGGGCGAACGCACCCCCCGGTTGTTACGCCACTGTGCGTGTGGAATGTATTTCTGCGCACATACAGGATATAGAAGCCGGCAGAGTCAGGAGGGTCGGTGAGCAGGACGGAGTGCGGCGGGAAGGATCTCTGACTTCTCTATGTGATCGGTTATCAGGGATTCTTCTCACACCTACAATGTGGTTTATCGTTGTCCAGTTCTCTCCGATGTCATCGCAGATCTGCCCAGACGTCTGATATGACCCCACGCGTGGCCGCCTACGCTCCCGATACAAATAAAGTCCATGTACCCATTGCGCTCAGAACCGATGTTCCATCAATAAAGAGATGGGCGCGGCGGATGTCGGGGGATGGTCACCGCCAGGATATACAGATGAAGAGATGGGTGCGGGGGCTGGCGGGGGAAGCGAAATAGAAGCCGGCAGAGTCAGGAGGGTCGGTGAGCAGGACGGAGTGCGGCGGGAAGGATCTCTGACTTCTCTATGTGATCGGTTATCAGGGATTCTTCTCACACCTACAATGTGGTTTATCGTTGTCCAGTTCTCTCCGATGTCATCGCAGATCTGCCCAGACGTCTGATATGACCCCACGCGTGGCCGCCTACGCTCCCGATACAAATAAAGTCCATGTACCCATTGCGCTCAGAACCGATGTTCCATCAATAAAGAGATGGGCGCGGCGGATGTCGGGGGATGGTCACCGCCAGGATATACAGATGAAGAGATGGGTGCGGCGGATGTCGGGGGATGCTCACCGCCAGGATATACAGATGAAGAGATGGGTGCCGTGGATGTCGGGGGATGGTCACCGCCAGGATATACAGATGAAGAGATGGACGCCGGCACTGCGAGGCAAATCAAGTACGTCTATTTATTCACATACATGTTTCATAGCAACACACTCCGTGTGTCCCACGTGTGGCCGTCTACGCTCCCAGTCACACTTCAGACTCAGGCGCATTTTTGGTTCTTTTTTGTGTCTTTTCTTGCATTCTACACTCGTTTTTAGACTTGATTGGTTTTAGTTTCTGTCAGTGGAAAGTGAGTTACTTCGAGGGGTAGTAGGGTTGCCACCTTTTCTTCAAGCGAAACCCGAACACTCCAGCGACGCATGGTCATTTTTGAGAATGAGTTGTGGCTTGTTCATATGTAAAAAGTGCCGCCCATTCATATGTAAATATCACAGTAGAGACTATTTTCAGTGGGGGGCCAGTAGCCCCTATATTAATTTTGGTTGCCCCTTGTCTGCCTGACATCTTGTGTCCAGGTTTCTGCTGCCATGAAACCCGAACACAGCATTCAAAACCCGGGTGAATCCTGGACAGGTGGCAACCCTAAGGGGTAGTCCGTTGCTGGGCCTGAAATCCCTCATAGAAGTGAGTCCTGTCATCGCGTGTCAGCGAAGCTCCTGTACTTTTTCCTTGTGTGACATCACAACGCTCAGACGTAACCCGACCCGATACATGGAAACTGTCCAAACACGATTCCAAATTCCCCAGGTGCAAATATACAACTATGCCTGAGCCCGGGGGCAATCCGCCCCTCCCCCCCGTCATTCCTGGTATGGATGGTGGAAAGTTCTGTGTAGATCTGCAGAGAAGATGAATATAATGTGAAAGTATTACATTTCTGTCCCTCCTCCACACCCAAATATTCCCCATCTTGTGTTCCGTGTTCATAGCTGGTCTCCTCCACAATCCGAGGTGATTGAAGGTAAGGATGAATATAACCCGATATATAAGATGAAGGTAAGGATGAATATAACCCGATATATAAGATGAAGGTAAGGATGAATATAACCCGATATATAAGATGAAGGTAAGGATGAATATAACGCGATATATAAGACGGAGTATTACATGAAGTGAGGGGATCACAGATGTGTGATAAGAGATTTGTAGGTTGTACCGTCCTTGTATCTCTCTGTATCTGTGTCTGGTAACAGGAAGAGGAACTTTACAACTTCTGTACATTGAAGACGCGTCAGTGATAGTGACGGACACTTTGTAGCTCGTATCTCATCCACGTGTGCGAAGATAACTCGGGTCTGAAATAAGGAAGGAAAGTGACTTTTTATAGTCTTAGTCTTATAATGGTTTATGTCTCGGCTCGTTCCTTCACACATTCCAGCACCAGTTCAGGAGAGGAAAACATGTTTATGAGACCATAGTATCAGTGGCGTAACCAGAGTTACTGGCGCCCGGGGCAGAACAAAAAATTGCGCCCCCCTCCCCCACAACCACCATATCACCACCCCATCTATTCCAGGGATCCCAACCTGAAAAAAGTAATTTCAGGGTGGTGCCCTTCTCATTACAAGGAGGTGCCTGTAGTTCAACTACAAGTTCCAGCATGCCCTCATTGTCCCTGTACACAACATATCACCCAGGTAACTGCAAGTCCCTTCATGCCCTCATACTCCTTGTACAATTTCCCCCCATATTACCTAGGGAACTACAAGTCTCAGCATGAACGTCTCCTACAGTAGTTCCCTGAGTAATATGTGGGGGGGGGGG
>NW_017309402.1:2894-35268 GCF_000935625.1 Nanorana parkeri
GGGGGGGGGGGTACAAGGACAATGAGGGCATGCTGGGACTTGTTGTTGTGGAACTACACGCTCCAGCATAACCTCACTGTCCCTGTACCCCCCATATCAGCTAGGGAAATACAAGTCCAAGCATGCCCTCATTCTCCCTGTACAGCACCCCCGTCCCCCCACCCACACACACGACATGCTGGAACTTGTAGTTCCCTGTTTGTATTAATTACTCTCCACCTGAAAGTACTACAATGCCATTATAGAACTAAGAATAGCACATTTAAGTTCATCTATGTTTTATTCCATGTTCTATGAAGGCTTTGTATTTCTAATACTTTAATACAGCCTCATATCAGTTACAGTGAACTACAAGTCCCAGTGGGACTGACTACTTGTAGTTCACAATACAATGCCATTATAGAACATTTTAAGTTCAACTAATGGCAGGCAGTCATCTCAACTGTCTGACACTGACTGGTCTCAGTTCAGACAGTCGGAGGAGGCTTAGTGGGAGGCTGAGGCTCCGAGGACAAACATTTCATTTATTAGAACTAACCCGGTCCCAGTCCGAGGCGCCCCGCCGCAGGTCTCTCTCTGTCTCTGATAGTATACGGCGGCTGCTGCTCGCTGGGTCGGGTCCTCTCAGCCAAGGCCCCAAGAGCTGACCTAGTATGTGCCTGATTGTAAATCTTCTTTACCTCGCAACCTGCATGTCACTATCCAGCGGCCGGCGCCTCCTCTCATGTCTCGCCCGGGGCAGCCGCACCTCCAGCCCCCCCTGTTGTTACGCCACTGCATAGTATGTCATAGGCACTGGGCCCGTTTAAACAGACTCCTGGGACTTTGTTTACATTTGTAGAGCCAATGGCCGGCTTTACAATAGAAGTGATTCTGGTGACTCAGCTGTTGCCAGATCGCTTCTACGAGTCGGTAAACTGCTTGCCGCCCCGCCCGACACCCCAGACATGTTTCCCGGGCTCCGCTGCCCCTCCTGCATGCCTAGGAACAGCATCTTGAGTGTCAGCAGGAATATGGGGAGGAGAGCGGCGAATGTTCGTTCACCACCTTCTCCCTGTTCTATGGGATTACATCACTTCCGGTCCCTGAGCTGTCATTGGTCGGCTCCTGAAGCCTGCGATCTGCACTTCCATAACTTATTTCTAGTGTAAAGGTGACACTGGGGGTCTTTTGGACCCCCAGTATCACCTTAAAGAGGACCTGTCACCACCAATATGCTATCACATGGGGGGCTTGTAAGCCCCCCTATGTGATAGCAATTAAAGTAAAAAATATATATATAAGTTTTTAAAAATAATATTAAATGAAATATATGTAAAAATAATAAAAATGTAAGTCCCCCCGCAAGCATGCACATCATAACGTAAACACGTGTCGGGTGCATCTACATACGAAAACGATGATCGCGCTACACATGTTGGGTATCACCGCACATGCCAGAGTGAGAGCAATAATTCTAGGGACAATATTTACACGTATCTATAAACTGATGACCTGTGGGGGGCTTTCAAAGTGTCATCTATGGACTTTTTGGGGTACTGAATTTTGTCGCAGTTTCACGGACGCACGCAATTTTTAAACTGAGCATGTTGGGCATCTACTTGTTGTAACCTCATCTTTTATGTTTTACAAAAAAAAATGGGTATTTTATAGTGTTTTGGGGCACAAAATTTTTCGGTTTGATAAGAAGTTGCGCTAATGAAAATTTGCAACTGCCGCCATTTGATTCTACAGGGTCTTGGTTTCAGAAAATATATCATGTTTGGGGGGTTTTAAGTAATTTTCAGGCTTAAAATGTGGATTATATCATGGGCGCAAAAAATTAAAAAAAAGTCCTCGGTCACTAAGGCAATAAACCATATAAATAAAAGTTGACTTTTCTACCCCCCCATCAGTGTTATATGGTTTGTCCCAACCCCTCTATCTTTTTCTTTTGCTGGACAAGATTGCCATTTCTGCCCATCTATTGTCCTGTCACCACTGTTTAGGTGACCATGTTGCTATATCCCCTCAGGCCTGTCACTATTACAGCATACAGCAATTATCCCCAGGTTTCCCTGGAGTGTAATAAGATTAGTCAGGAAGCTAAGATGCCTAGAAACAAGTGAAGCCAGCTTCCTAGCCAATCAAGAAACCGGGAGATGGGTCATGACATGCCGCCCGGCTTCCTGTTTGGCTAGGAACCCAACTTCACTTATTGGTACGCAGCCTGGCTTCTCAGCCAAGGAAGGAAGCCGGCTTCACATGTTGCTAAGCAGCCTGGCTTAATAACCAATCAGGAAGGTGGGTGGCACGTCACGACTCACGTTCCGGCTTCCTGATTGGCCACGTTGCCTAGAAACAAGTAAAGCTGGCTTCCTAGCCTAACAGGAAGCCAGGAGGTGGACCATGACGTGTCTCCAGGCTTCCTGATTGGCTAGGAAGCCAGTTTCAGTTGTTGCTAGCAGGGGCGTAACTAGAAACCATAGAGCCCCATAGCAAAAGTTTGATGGGCCCCCACACACACACACACACACACACACACACCCACTATTGTTGCCACCCCACTACAACGCTTATATGAGCTGCATACAGTTTCTAATAAATCTCAATGGAAATATTATTGTTGAATCTTTTTTCAAGCGGAATCCTTAGAGCAGTAACGTCATCCTACCGGAGTCCATAGCAATAAGGCATTGTTGGTCCTGAACGAGTTACTGCCTATGAGCTGTGCTGACGGGCACATGGGACAGAGCTTTGTGGTCATGACACCACTTGAAATAAAGATTAAAATAAGTATTTTCACTGAGATTTATTAGAAACTGTATGCAGCAAATATAAGAGCCTTTCACTTTACTTTAACACTGCTGCCACAAATGAAGCTGGGGAAAGGTGTATAATTACCCCCTGTGATTTACCTAGGGCTATCAATCAATGATAACACTAAGGCCTGGTCCACACCTGTACGTTTAGTAGCGCATTCAATGCTCTACGAACGCTCTACAAAACGCTCAAACATGAAAATCCCATTGTTTTCTATGGGTATGGTTCACACCTTGCTGTATTTCAGCCCGTCTGAACGCGCTACAAAACGGCCTACGCCTGAAAAGGTACATGAGCTTCTTTGCGGCGTTTTTGTCGCGCGTTTCCATTGGGATACAGCCAAGTAGCCTTTGGAAATGTGCGTTTGTCGCGGTAAAAACGCGCGTCACAAAACGCGCGTCACGAAACGCGCGTCAAACGCGCATATTCGATATGCTTAGGTGTGAACAGAGCCTCAACTGACGAGCGGTAAAAGCTTTTAAAGCGTCGCCTATGGGCAATTTTGGGTGTGGTAGATTTTTGGCGATTTTGCGGGCGTGCACAATTTTTAAGCTTGACATGTTTGGTGTCTATTTACCCGACGTGACCCCGACTTTTATATTTTACCAACAAATTGGGTAATATTAAATGTTTCCTAACATAATAAAGGGAAAACAGTTATATTTGTTAAATTTTTGGTACTTTTTTCGTTATGTAGTAAAAAAAAAAAAAACCCGCAGTGGTGATTAAATATAACCAAAAGAAAGCTCTATCTGTCCTCAAAAAATGGTATAAAATTCATTTCAGTACAGCGTTACATGACGGAATAAATGTCAGTCAAAGTATCGCAGCGCTGAATACTGAAAAATGGCCGGGACAGGAAGGGGGTGTAACACCGCAATCATCAAGTGGTTAAAGGTGTGCATTGTGCACCTTTCCCCAGGTCCCAGCATAAAATAATTAATGGCAAGTGCCTTACTGCCCCCAATTTAATAAAGGTATGTGACTGTGTTGTGTAGAAATCAGCCCTCCCCTTCCCAGCAGAACATAATTAATGGCAGGTTGCCACTAAGACCTGGTTCACATCTTGGCGGTCCAGGATCACGTGTCCTGAAACCGCATGCGGTTGTGTGCTGTACATTTTTGTGCGATGAGCGACCCGTGTTTTCTGCGACTGTGCGATTGCACTGTGGCAACTGTGGCACGCAACCATGCGGATTGCTAGCCATGATTGGGGTGCCATTAGAAATGAATGGCACCGCAAGCGCAGTCTGCATTTGTATGCGATTCCGGGATCGCCACGAGACCTCGGTTTACTCAGATGTGAATGGGGCCTAATTACTGTAGGCTGGAGATGGGGGGTCTGGGTTTGTGCACAATGCATACCTACACTAAGGCTTGGAAGTATAATTGTTAACAAAGCTGCCACCAATAAAGGTGGGGTTAAATATAACCCTTTCTCCACAGCTTCTTTGGTAGCTGCAGTGACATGTTTAAGTGAACACATGCATTGTATACAAGCAATGTACTCAGCAGACACTGAGCTGCCTTACAATCACTGCAACATTAATCACCCTCCAGGTCGGGTCACATAACTTCTTGCAGCTGCCTGATGTGATGGGGAGCGCATAGCGTGCGGATCAGCCCGGCTCACCTCAGTATGTTGTTCACGTATGTGAAGGAGGAATGTCCAGGAGGGGTCCATGAACATCATGTCATTCCTTTTAGGGTGCCCACACACCTTACGATAATCGTACGATAATGGCAATGGTTGTAAGGTGTGTGCCCAGCATTAGTATGCCGAGATCGGGAGCACTATCAGCTCACGCTGACAGGAAGGAGGGGGAGGGGTCAAGCACTTGCTGCTATGTAATACAGGTGATGGTTCGGAAGACGGCCGAAGAACTATTCGTACAAGTTCTCATCCTCACCGGGCCCCCCTCTGCTCGGGCCCCCTAGCGGCCGCGTGGGTTGCTATGGTGGTAGTTCCGCCACTGGTTGCTAGGCAGCCTGGCTTCCTGACCAAATCAGGAAGCCGGACGGCACCTCATGACTCGCCGCCCGGCTCCCTGATTGGTTAGGAAGCCAGGCAGCCACTGAAGCCGGTGTTCTTTAGCTAGAACACCGGCTTCACAGGCAATCAGGAAGCTGGGCGGCAGGTCATGATCCACCGCCTAACCTTCTGATAATCGGGGAACAATGCATCGGTACTTGGTAGTCAGTATCGGAAAGTACCAAAAAAACAGCAGCGTAGCGTAGAAGTATCAGTCCTGGTAAGCAGGGATCGATATCTGTTATACATATGATGATGTATATCTTAATGTAATGTATATTACAGAAAATTGGAGAGTTCGCCGTACCGACTAATCTCTGCCAAGAGTACTGGGAGAGAGATATCTGGGGAAGTAAGGAAGAATAAGAGATCGTCCGCAAAGGCGGCTATCTAATCATCTCGCGATCGGTCTCCATGAAGAACGTCCGGTAGGGGTTGTAGGGTACCTAGCTTCCCTTTGGTTCCTCCTAGGATGGGTATCTGCAGGGGGGTATAAAAGTGGACATCTAAAATAGGAAATGCAAAATATAGCGTCAACATATGCAATGCTCTAAATATCAGTCAGATACAGCTAAGAGATCCTGCAGGGGGACAGAGCACAGTAATAACCAGGCCGTCTCTGAAGGGTCTAGGGAGCGCATCTGTCCCGGTTAGACGGGGTAGTGAGGAGGATGGTAGCCGTAGGGAGGGGGAGCATGCATCCACCGGTCGGTGAAGTGTTCTGGAGATGGTTAGTGCGTCTCTCCCTAGGACTGTCATCAGGGGGGGGTCCATGGTGTCCGGCAGGGCCAGGATATCACCCAAGGCGGGCCGGCATGTTGGTGGCCACGGGGAGGCTAAGTACGCATCCGCGGGGGTTGGGAGAGTCGGTGGGTGAGCCACGGTGGTGTCGGGGAGTGGGGCACTCCGGATCTGCCGGTAAGGGGGGGTCAATGGGGTGAGTCCCATCCAGCCGGTTGGGCTCGGTGCGTAAGAGGGTACCGGCAGTGAATTTGGGGCCCGGGTAAGGACTTAGGGCAGAAAAACTGCATAGCGTTCACCGGGATTGGATAGATGGGACTCCTCCGGGGGTTAAGTTCCATGGTAGTCCAGCAGTGGTCCGGCATCATGGCTCGTTGGAAGATGGCGTATGTCGCGGCACCCTGGGTCGATTGGAAAAGAAACTGCGCCGGCGTCGTCTCTGGAGCATAGGGCGATTCTCGAGATCCAGGTCGGGGCTCAGCCAGTCAGGTATCTCCACCGGGGAGATTGCTAGGAAGGAGAAGAGGTCCCCTAATTGGGCCGGGTGCCGAAGTAGAAATGTACGACCATTCCGGCGGACATTGAGGCTGAAGGGGTAGCCCCAGGTGTACAGGCCACCGGCTTGACGGATCTCAGAGAGGAGGGGTTGGAGCATCCTCCGCATTTGAAGAGTGTGGCGAGACAGATCAGGGAGGATAGTTATGTCCACGCCATCAAAGGGTATGGGGCCCTTCTGCCAGGCTTTACGTAGGACGGCCTCCTTTTCGGTGAAAAAGTGGATGCGGCAGAGAATATCCCTGGGCCTCGCGTCGCCTTCGGGTCTGGGGCCTCCCACCCGATGCACTCTGTCGACTTCCATGGGGGAGTTCGGGGCCTTGTCCAGGACCGTATTAAGGATGGCAATCACCGTGGGTCTGAGGTCGGCCGCAGTCGTAGCTTCCGGGAGCCCTCGGAGCTTTACATTGTTCCGGCGGGACCTGTTTTCCAGGTCATCATGGGCCAGGAGCATGGCAGATAGCTGACGGTCATAGGAAGTCTGCCGGGATTCCAAGTGGTCGATCCTGCGGGTCAGGTGAGACTGATCTTCGGTCAGGGTAATGACCTTTGCGTCTAGTTGGGAGACCGTGGTATGGATGCTGGCAATATCCCGTTTCAGCGCGCTCTCCATTTTTGCGACCATGGCGGCCATGTCCTGCCTCGTGGGGAGAGAGAGGAGTATGTGAGAGATTTCGCCGCTGGAGAGGGACTGTGTGGCTTCCGAGTGTTGCTGAGGAGTGGGAGAGAGAGGGATCACTGGTTCCACTATCTGACTGGGGCTAGGGGGTATCGCGTCTGCCATCCGCGGTGTAGGGGAGTCGGATCCTATGACAGGCGAGGCCGAGGCTCCGTTGTGCATCCGCGGGGTAGTAGGCCCCGATTCCTTACCCTGAGTTGCAGGGGTCATGGTCGTCCTGGAGGATCGGCGCGTTGAAGAGGCCGGTGTAGAGAGATAGCGCTGCAGAGAGGTCTGAGACCGCTTCCCGTAACTGGAGCGCGATTTGTTCTTCTTGGACATGAAGAATATGGAGGTAGAGGATGTTAAAATCAACTGAAAAGTCCCAGGCAGGTGCAGAGCTCAGGCAATGTGCTTCCTCACGCCGCCATAGCCAAGCCACGCCCCCTATTTATGCTTCTTTACGCCAATATTTAATTGGTCTATATTTCTACAAAGGAGTGATGTAGTGAACTTACCGCAAAGTAATAATTAATATTTCCGGTGGAGGAATGCTTTCTCGCATGAAGGTGCCCTGACGCTCCGACTGGACCGACAACAATCCGAGTAGCTCATCAAAACTGTAATATATATATAAAGGTTTGTGGTCAATACTAGCAATTAGCAATATTAATACATGAACAACATATACATATATTCCATTAAAATCGATGATGCCACTTACATGGGACAGAACAACAATAAGCACTAACAATTGTTTATGTACTAACCTATTTATGGACATGCGGGTGTAGCTGAAGAACTTCTCCTCATGTCCACGAAGTGTCTCATACATGGCCCAAAACTGGCCTCTTTCTTCACGGTTCGCTATGACTGGATGGACCCAGAACCGTCGCCTGCTATCTCTCCTCCTCCTCAATCGAATCCAGGGCCGGCGCTAGGATTCTAGTCAAGGTGGGCAAGGTGCAATTTTGCGCCTCCCCCATCCCGATCCTGACCCCCAACCCCTGTAAAAACAGGGCATTTTGACAAGTACTTGTACTTGTCAAAATGCATGGCTAAGGCCTCCTCCAAAGAGCGTGGCACCGGTATTGGGGGCGGGCTACTTTTCTGTGGCCCAGCCTGTATATATATATATACTGTATGTGCTATATTGTCTAAGGGGATTGTATTTCTTTTTGTGATGACAATATTGTCCATATGATATGGTATGACCCGTGTGTACTGACTTAGTCATAATCATGTGATTGGATTCTATGATCATGTTTACCAAAACCTCTCTGGTGGGAATGGACGAGTGTTAGGAGGTCTCCATCATGTATCTTCTGCAATTTTATCAAATACACCGACCGTTTACACTTATTGTACAAATAAACAATATATTTGATTATATATATATATAGTATTTTTGTGTCTCTTTGGACTTGCCAATTGGTGCCTAAAAAACCCCAACTGCTTACTTGTACTCTTTCATGACCTTATCGGGGTTGTCACCCTAATACTTAGGATCTGCACGCCACACACTTACCTTGTTCATAAAATAAAGTAAAACAAATAAATACAAGTTTTTGAAATTAATTTTAAATGAAATAAATGTAAAAATAATGATAATTTTTTTTAATGTCCTCCACGAGCACTTTCATCTTCACGTAAACGCGCGTCAGGTGCGCCTACGTATGAAAACGACGATCGCGCTGCACATGTTGGGTATCGACGCGCACGCCGGAGTGAGAGCAATAATTCTGGGGCCAATATTTATGCGCAACTCTAAACTGATGACCTGTGGGGGGGCTTTTAAAGCGTCGTCTATGGACTTTTTTGGGGTACTGAATTTTGTTGCACGGACGCACGCAATTTTTAACCCGGGCATGTCGGGTATTTATTTACTCGTTGTCACCTCATCTTTTATATTCTATAAAAAAAAGGGATTTCATTGTGTTTTGGGGCATTTTAAGGCATTTTTAATACATTTTGGGGTTTGATAATACGTTATGTTAAAGGAGAACTATGAGGTCAGTGTTTTCCCCCCATAGTTCTCCTCGGGGTCACAGGAGGACATATACTAGCGTCCTCCCGTCACCCTAAGCTCAGTATATAGGGAGCTACAGCTCACGGTATACTGAGACGCCGCAGCCAGGACGGATCCCGACAATTCTGTCTGGATCCGCCCAGCTGCGTGAGTGACAGCTGGCTCAGCCATTTCCTTTTTTATTTTATTATTTTTTTACTTTTATCACTTTTTTTAATTTTTCCCAAATTTTTTTTTTTTTACTTTTTTAAATGTTTATTTACCTTGTTTATCTTTTACAGTTTGACACCGGGCAGATTTTGGAGGGGGACATCTAGAGCTGGGCTGTCACACGTCGGCTCAGGAGATCGGGAAGTGAGAGAACACATAGCGGCGCTCGCTCACTTCTCCATCATCTCCCTGCAGAGAGAGGGGACTGTCACTCACGGCTCCCTGCAGGGATTCCCCCTCCCCGCTCTGATCCTCCAGCGCTGATTGGCGGAACTGACGGGGGAGGGGCGGGCACAGCTGGCTCTGTCTCTAGATAGGCGCACGCTCACGCAGCTGGGCGGATCTCCACAGTAATGTCGGCTGCGGCGGTCTCCGTATACCTGAGCTGTAGCTCCCTATATACTGAGCTTTGGGGTGACGGGAGGACGCTGGTATATGTCCCCCTCTGACCTGGGGGCGGGGCTATGGGGGAAAGCTCAGACCCCGTAGTTCTCCTTTAATATAAAATGTAACTATATCCGGTTTGGTACTACGGACCCCAATACACACAATAGGGCCCCATTCATATCTGTAGGGTTAGGCGCAGTTAGGGATTCCTGCGTCAGGAACATGCGTTTCCTGCATCATCCCGAGGCCGCTGTCACCCATTCAAGTTAATGATCAGGTGACACCAGCTGTAAACGCCTGCACGCCGCATGTAATGATGCGTGATATCGCATGCGGTTAGAAAACACTCTCCCTGGATGCGCAATCATTGCGTCCAGGGAGAGCGATTGATTCCTAAACCAATGTAAACATGTCACGTATCATTACATGCGTCGTGCAGGCGTTTACACGCAGCTGCTGTCACCTGATCATTAACTTGAATGGGTGACAGCTTCCGCTTTTAAACGCCAGATTAGGGATTCCTGATGCGGGAAACGCATGTTCCTGATGCAGGAATCCCTAACTGCACCTAAAGATACAGGTGTGAATGGAGCCTAATACACTTGTGATAGCAGATGGTGGTGACAGGTACTCTTTAACCACTTAAAGGCCATAGTGTTAGACCCCCTTCCTGCCCCGGCCATTTTTCAGTATTCAGCGCTGCGATACTTTGACTGACGTTTATTCCGTCATGCAACGCTGCACTGAAACGATTTTCATACCATTTTTTGGGGACAGATAGAGCTTTATTTTGGGGGTATTTAATCACCACTGGGGGGGGGAGGGGGGTTATTTTTTACTATATAACAAAAAAAGTACCATAAATTTTGAAAAAAAACATGTTTCCCTATAAAATTTTATTAAACATTTATTTTTACCCAAATTTTTTGGTACAATATAAAAGTCGGGGTCACGTCGGGTAAATAGACACTAAACATGTCAACCTTTAAAATTGCGCACGCCCGCGAAATCGCAGAAAACGACCGCAGAGTAATCTGTATTACTATTCGGAAAGGGGGCAAATACTTGCCTACGGGTAAAGAAGAACACATTTAAGAGTAATTCTACTTTTGTTGAGGAAAAATCAATCATCTCGGGGTGATCTGTGTCCATTACACATTTATTATTACACTTTGCTGTAGTTTCCTACTTGTTTCTGGTGAAGATAAATGTGTTTGTTGCGGCATTTCCTTTCCAAAGTGATTTCAGAATGGAGGGTCTGGGTTCATTATTATCAGCTGGTGGGCTTCCTGCGTTGTAAAAGGTGCAGTGTCAGCATCCCTTTAGTAATAATTAACCCTCAGGGAGTATCTCACCCAAAAATGAAATTCCGATAGAAAGGGATGCCAACAAATGATACTTGTATCTTAGTGCAGACTTCTGGGAAATCAGCCAATCACAGAAGCCGGAATTGTCATCATTGTAATATAATTTTTGTGTCTATAATCAAGCTATACATGTTTAATTCTTTTGTACAATATATTATTTTAAACCTTACAGTTTGTGGTGTATATTTCTGAGCTGACCTTCCCCTCTCAAACAGGAAGAAGTGGGTGCTGATAAATCATATGGATATTATTTATTAACTACCTCCCGGCTAGCCGTTCTGTATACACGGCCGGCCGGGAGCTTCTCGGATGTAACTGGGCGTGTATACACGTCTTGTTACATCCGCCCACTCGGGTGCGCTGCGCGGCGCGCACAGGTGGGAAATGCCGGTCATTTGAAAACAGGCAGCGATGCCCGTGAATATACAAGCGATCCGCCGGCTATAGAGCCGGCAAAATAGTAAAAAATTTTTTACGTTTCCCCCCAAATGTTTTTAAAGTTACAAATAAAAAAGAATTAAAAAAACAATTTTTTTTTAAAAAGTCCCCACCCCATACATACACGCATGTAAACATGCGTCAGGTGCGCATACCTGCGAAAACGACGATTGCACCCATTACGCCGCACATGTTACATATCGCCGCGAACGTCGGAATGAGAGCAATAGTTCTAGGGCCATCAATCACTGATAACACTAAACTGATGAGCGGTAAAAGCTTTTAAAGCGTCGCCTATGGCCAATTTTGGGTATGCTATTTTTTTGCGATTTTGCGGGTGCGCGCAATTTTTAAGCTTGACATGTTTGGTGTCTATTTAACCGACGTGACCCCGACTTTTATATTTTACCAAAAAAGTTGGTAATATTAGTTGTTTTATAACATAATGTAAAAAAAAAACATTTTTTATTCAAAATTTTCAGTAATTTCTCCTGAATATAGTAAAAAATAAAAACCCGCAGTGGTGATTAAATACCACCAAAAGAAAGCTCTATCTGTCCCCAAAAAATGGTATAAAATTAATTTCAGTACAGCGTTGCATGACGGAATAAACGTCAGTCAATGTACCGCAGCGCTGAATACTGAAAAATGGCCGGGACAGGAAGGGGGTCTAAACACCTGGTCTTCAAGCGGTTAATATTTGTTTTAGTTACCGCTATTTTCTTCCAACATTTATAATCACTTGACAACAAAACCCAGAAAAAGACTGTCGTTCTTTTTCATCAGTGGAGCAGAGTTTACATACCACAAATCTCTCACAAAACCTGTTACAGGGTGACAACATCATAAGATGGAGAAATGTAAATGAAATGTGGCATGAAACACAATGTAACATTCTTCATAGGGCGTATGTCACTTACTTACTGATAATGTCAGGAAACCAAGAAACCAGACAGAAACTTAATGTGCAGGTTACAAAATTATAGGAGTTTATTAAAAATAACAGAAATAGCAAAAAATGGAGAAAGTCCAGAACTTTGTCTGTGCAAAGCCAGAGGTCAGATGCCAAAGTGGATAGTCAGCTGAACCAGGTCAGCCAGAGCCAGGGTCATACACAGAGAACAGGAACAATAGCAGAGCACTTGGTAGATCTGGATAAGTAGTAAACTGGTGTTGCATCATCACTCTGAGACAGGAAGTTGCCAGAAGTTTGTCAGTAGTTGCAGAATAATCATGTTTATGGGTTTGGTCGTAAGAGGGAGCCAAAGAGGAACGAACAGTGTCAGACACACTGCAACAGAAAACAGGCTGCAGCTCAACTAGACAAGGAAGGGTAAGAAACCCCGACAGGTACTTCTTCAGCCACCTCCAACAGGACTTCTCCTTCTTAGTGCCCAAAATGTGTCATGCAACAATCCAAACTAACTCCTTGCCTCTGGTCTTGCCCAAAATAACTATTTTGAAGCTAAACTATAAACTACATCTGCCAGATTTTGGACTGGAAGCCCCCTTTGGATCCTCTTCTCTAACTGTTCAAACTTCCCACAATCAATTCTAGTAAAAAAAAACTTTAATAAAACATAAATTACAAATATATATTTACAGCTGAACTCAAGGAAAACAGATACAAAAAAACAGATACAATACATATATAGAAGTTGTTTGACCCGCCAAAGTATTTGTATTTCTGTCCATTCAGTGCTGAGTTTACAAAGCTTAACTCTGTCCGGCAGGATAAGGGACGTGAAAGAAGAATCAACAACAGCAACTGGTGGGCTAATCTCTCTGTCACTCTGTTCTCTACTCTGTCAGCATGCTCCCTGTAGTGTAGAAGCTCCTTCTGCTACTTCTCCCTCCTCTTCCCTAAGCTCTGTTGTACACAGGAATTGCTTACTGATACAAAGTCATATTCAGGTGCGCGTTGTGTTCATGAATACAGAACTGCATTCATTTGTGTCTTTTACATCAACCTGGGGCTCTGCTTCAAATTACACACCGGAAAGATAACTCAAAATATGAACTCATTGCAGATGTACTTTCCCTTTAACAGCCTCACCCAGTGTTCAGATTTAAATCTGTGTATGTCCCGGTATTTGTGTCACTTTCATTTCCTGCTTCTCCTCAGTGTGCACACAGGGAACGATCCGTCAGGTAGGACTTCTTTTCGCTCTCTTATGACAGAGTATTACATGTATTGTAAAGGATGAGCTGTGCTGGAAAACGACAATTGCGCTACACATGTTACATATCGCCGCGAACATCGGAGTGAGAGCAATCATTCTAGGCCCATCAATCACTGATAATACTAAACTGATGAGCGGTAAAAGCTTTTAAAGCCTCGCCCATGGAAAACTTTGGTTATTGTCATCTTTTAAGGTTTCGTGGGCGCGCGCAATTTTAAGGCTTTTTCTGTTTGCCTGATGAAGGGACCGCTGGGTTCCGAAACGTCGCTTGGAGATGTTATACCACCTTAGTCAGTAAAGAGATTGACTGGGCATCACGTTGGAGTGCGAGTGACTTTTTGCTAGTTCTATGTGATTTGCAGAGGCATCTGCTGTCGCTGCTGCACCCACCCTGTGTATGGGGATTTGTTCCGGTCAGGAGTGCGATGGGACATATCGAATTCTCAATTTTAAGGCTTGACACGTTTGGTGTCTATTTACCCGACGTGACCCCGTCTTTTATATTTTACCAAAAATATGGGTGATAATAAATGTTTTATAATTTAAAATTGGAGAAAGTTTTTTTTTAATTTTCAAACATTTTTCCTTACTATAGTAAAAAATAACCCCCCAGTGGCGATTAAATACCACCAAAAGAAAGCTCTATCTGTCCCCCAAATATGGTATATAATCCGTTTCAGTACAGCGTTGCATGACGGAATAAATGTCAAAGTACCGCAGCGCTGAATACTGAAAAATGGCCGGGACAGGAAGAGGGTGTAACACCGCGGTCAGCAAGTGGTTAAAAATACTCAGATAATAAGGTAAAATTCTGATTTATTTTTGTGTCTAGATTCGCTAAAGTGTACAAGTACACACCTCACATTGTTATGTTGTCACATGCTTTTGTTTTTTTCCAGTTAAACCAGATTCACAAGTAATGTGAAGGCTCCAATGACACTCAGGGATCCCAACCTGAAAAAAGCAATTTCAGGGAGGTGTCCCTCTCATTTCAGGAAGGTGCCCTCTCCCCCCCTATCCGCGGAGGGGGGTTAGGGGGGGGGGCTGGGAGAGAGCGCCCCCCTGAAATGATGGCAGATAGCACAGGAAGCAATAGCTTCTCTGCTATCTGCAGGGGTTTTTTTCCTGATTTTTTTTTTTAGTTTTCTGCCAGTTGCAGTCGTCAGAATAAAATAAAAAGGATAAGAATGCATAGCTAGATTCCTATTGGCTATTTCACTTTGCAATAGCCAATAGCAAACTAGCTATTGCACCTGCCCTCTGCACATAGAAATATGTACTTGTGATTTATCGGGTGCTATGTGCTCATAGACGGCACATTTCTTGGATGATTTCTCAGTTTGCTTCAGGTCTTATCATGGATTTTTGAGCGTATAGTGGAGTTTGCTCAGTGTGTCCCCCTGAAAGAAAATAATATTGAGCTGCTGATAAGTGAGATGGAGCATTTTTGGGGTGTTTAGGAAGTGTTTAAGGATCATTGGAATATTTTCCCTGTTATAAACGATAAGTTCACATTTATATTAATTTGACAATGATGCCTGCATTCTACTAATGATATGTATCATTTACTTTAAATAACTTTACTTTATATCTCATATTTAATTCTTGTGGGTGTTATATTTGATGTCCCCCAAGCTGAACAAAGTGAACTGCGCAGCATGGACAGATATCATCTCTTTTCAGTTGCAAAATGTAAAACTTTAAAAAAATTACATTTAATTCTAAACCCTGACATTGTTCCCATCATCGATGTTTAACTTTATATTCTATTTATATTCTGCTTCATTTGGTAGGTAATATAATATTAATGTGGGATTACTAGACATGTGCACCAGCAAAAAAATTGTTTAGTTTCGTCTTGATTCGGATTTTGTATTATTTTGTTTTTTGGATTCGGGTCCGAAATTGAATTCGTTTCGGGATTCGGACGAAATTCGTAAGCGGTAGTCCGGTCGAAATTTTGTTTCGTTCGTCCGTGGCAGCAAAGTGACATTTGAAGGGGGGAAAAAACTTTTTTTTTTTTTTATCTGCAGAAGATGAAAAAAAAGCGTGAGGTTCCCCCAATTCATACCAGACCCTTTAAGTCAGGTAGGAATGTTAGGAGGGACCCTCCCCCAAGTTAAAACAAACAAAAAAGTGTGTGGGGTTAATCCCTACCAGACCCTTTAGGTCTGGTAGGGATTTTGGGGGAACCCCAGCCCCCAAAAATGTGGAAAAAGAAACGTGGGGTCCCCCCTAATATTCCTACCAGACCCTTGATCAAGTTTGATCTGTAATTCGGAATTCGGATACAGCCGAATCTCCGAATTTCCGAAATGTCGTCAGAATTTGGTTTCGGAACGAAATGAATCGCACATGTCTAGGGATTACTACATGACCCCTGACAACCACCAACTAGCTGTAGCAATCACCTTCCAGGAACACTCCCCTCCATTTTATGTCTTTTCTTTGTGCATTTTCTGCCATTTCTGCTTGTTAAAGTGTGCACACAGCCCAGTATGTGTGGAAATATGTTCCTAGGCAAACAATATCGGCGGAGGAAACTGTATTGAGTATCCCCATCCTCCACTATGTTGGCCTCTGCCTGAACCTGGTGAGTCAGATCCAAGCTCCTCCTCATGTTGCTAATGCTCTGCAGTGTTGCCGGTTGAATTTGTAGATCCCAAATCTGGGCTCGGTGGTGTCACAAGAGGGGTGCGGCCCCCACCCGGGTGACACCATTGGAGTGGTGACACCAAAATGACTGACAGTCATTTTGGTGTCACCCCCCTCTGAAAAGTCGGGCGCTCGGTCATGGAATGCCCCACACTATCAGGAGGGAGGAGGGGACCCGGCAGCATACCTTATCCCGCCAGGTGACTGTCCCCTCCTCTCTCTGCCGATGTCCATCACCAAGATGGCCGTTGGCAGGTATCAGAAGATCGCCGCACGTGCGCAATGACGTCTCGGCGGGGTGACACCCGTTAACCGCTCCGGGTGTCACCCAGCCTCGGTACGCCCCTGTCTGGGCTACTAATCAACCAAGTAGCTCAGACCTGGAGCAACAGTATTCGCCCTCGAATGGTTGTTCAAGAAGCGCATACATTGAGCATGATGTGCACTGGGTCACATTTCCACTCATGGAAGACATGATCCCACACTTACCTTGTATCTATCCCTCTACATTTCTCACCCTGGTCACAGTACAGCTACAATACCCTCACTTATTACATACAGCTATAATAACCTCATTATTACATACAGCTGTAATAACCTCATTATTACAATATCGCTGCAATACCCCCAATTATTTCACTACCACTACCAGCAATTATTACATTATTGCCACAAGTCCCACAGTTATTACCGCACCTCTATAATACCGCATTTATTATTATAGCACAGCTATATTACCGGCAATTATTACAGCACCACTACACTACTCACTTCCTTTGCTGGGCTCTGACTGATGACTCATCTAATGCAGAGCCTGGCAGAGGAAGTGAGTATTGTAGGCATCCCTATCCCCCAGCTCCGTGTCTACAAGTGACGGCAGTGATTGGCTGAACTGTCTGTCACTGTAATCATTTCAGGTCCGCTCTGAGGGGAGGTCTGTACGGGGCACAACTTACGGGACCTTTCACACATCTAGCGGTGACATTCTGTATGTTCCTTATTCCTCTCCAGCTTCTTGCTGTGCATCCTGTACATCCCCTATTACACACCTCCTCATTCTATATGCCATGCTGTATGTTCCTTATTCCACACTGCCTCGTTCTGTATGCCTGCCACACATTCCATATTTCATACCACCTCATTCTACATGTCATGCTATATGTTACCCATTACACACCTCCTCATTCTACATACCATGCTATATGTTACCCATTACACACCTCCTCATTCTATATGCCATGCTATATGTTACCCATTACACACCTCCTCATTCTATATGCCATGCTGTATGTTACCCATTACACACCTCCTCATTCTATATGCCATGCTGTATGTTACCCATTACACACCTCCTCATTCTATATGCCATGCTGTATGTTACCCATTACACACCTCCTCATTCTATATGGCATGCTCTACGCTCCCTAGCCCCTGTGTCTCATCTATACATCTTGTACATGTTACATTCTGCACTGCCTAATTCTGTGCTCTGTGCTGTACATTCCTAATTCTGCACCTACCTTATAGGTCCGGCAGCTCTAATGTGTATGTGTGTCTGGGTGTGCCAGTACTGGGGTGTCAGATGTTTGGACGAGGTCATAATTTTAGTGTTTGGAATAAGCTCCACATACCATGGCTATGCCTCTTCATATGAATGACTCATATTTAAATGTCCTGCCAGCAGGGGGAGCTCTAGGCTCTTTTTTACATGTTTACCAGGCTGACCTCAAAGCTGACCTCCAGACAAACAGCTTAATACATAGATAATATAATATACAGGAGCTGTTTTATCTGCCAAAGATTTGTATTTCTGTCCACCCAGTCCTGAGACCTAGACAGCTCTGCCAAACAGCACAGCTAGGCAGGAGATCTTTCATTTCTCTGCTGAAGGGAAGTAAAGCTTACAGGTTTTGTCCTTCGCCAGCCAGAGACTGGACAGTGAAAAGAGAACCAGACTGACGAGCTCATCTTTTTGTCACTTTGCTCTCTCCTCCTGATTGGTTTATGTGCTGCTTCAACTCTCCCAGTCTGTGTTCTGCTGTTCAGGGGACTGCAAGAGGTTTATCACAAGTCAGATTCAGGTAATTAAACAGCTTGCACTAAAAACCTTATAATCATGATGGTAATAATAACACTATGATGAGGATAGTAACACATGGTGTATAAATGATTACAAAGCTGAATTCATTTTTATCTTTTATTTCTTCCCCGAGTTCAACTTTATTCACTTTGATGGTTACAGGGTCCAATAGCTCTAGCTTCACTTACACACATCTACATGAAGAGTTACACCTCCTCAATTCCTGCTCTGTTTATACAAGTTCTGATGGTGATTCAAATACAGAAAGTCTTAAAGCCCAATTTCTGAGCAAACACTACACTATCCTTTCTATGGGGCTACCCCCACACTGCAAGGGTTAAGTGCTCATTTTTGTCTAGGGACTAGAGTAAAGCCATTTTACTTTCCTGATCCCCGCTCCCTTAGCGGTCAGTGCCCTTCTCTTCTCCCTCTCTGCTCCAACTGGTGGGATGTCCCTTAATGTCCTGATGACACCAGCAGTCTTTAGACCACTGGAGCCCAGGTAAGGAGAGGCTGCAGGGACTGGTCTAGCAGCCTGGCGTGAGCTGGCAGAGTGGGAATCGGTTAAATAACATTTTTGGTGTATTTTGTTTTTAAACAACATAAATGTGTATGTGATCATAATCCACCCACTACTATCCCCCTTCTTTCTGCCATATTGTCTATCTGTTTTATGTACAGGTTCCCAGCTCCTTCTTTGACCGCTGCTGCAAAACATAAAGAGACTGAGTGCGCCCTGATATATGTTCCATTACCATGAACAGCAAATGTATTGTATCAGAGGAGTTTCTTTATGTGTTTTTCCTGTCCACTATATGAAAACATTCCAATACAAACATGAAAATATGAACGAGAAACATAGAAAAGTATAATGTACGTCTTCTGCCAAGAGATTTGTTTATTTCTTTTTGTCCTATAATTATTTCTCTGTACAGAAGAGGGAGAAAAACTGATGTCACATTATAAAGTCCTAATAATGATGTGTCGTTGTGTCTAGGTGTGTGCGGAGACGGCCGGATATCTGCTGTAATTTCACTCACAACAACTGACAAGATGAAGAAGTTCCTCCGCATATTCAGATGCCAGAAAAGTTCCACCCGCCGGGCCGGAGCCGTCACTCCTGGTAATCAGCAATCATCAACTGTTTATTCATTGATATGATCATTTATAGGCAAATATAACTAAGCATATAAAGCAGCTAATAATGATTGGATGATTGCGGCCCCTTTCACATCTAAGTGTATTCAGGAGATTTAGAGGAATTTCAGAATTCAAAAGATTTGGATAATTTGAATTATTATCTCAGCTGACCCGGAGCAAAGGCTGTGCTCAGCAATACAGGTTATTTCTCATTTCTGGTGGCAAACCTGCAAACCTTCCAGCCCAAAGATCATGATTGGGACCCATTGTAGCAACAAACCCACACCTCATCCCTACTGGCCAATGAGATTGTCTGGGCAAATACTTTACAAATATACCACTTATTTACCACACAGAGCATGACATTGGGGGGTTGTATTCCATTCTTCAATACAATGATACATTTGTAAACCTTTTATTCATTGTAAGACAGAAAGTAATGTTTATAAGTGGAAAATAACGTAAATTTGCACTTTAGCCAAAACATTTCTAAGTGCTGAAAAGATAGAGGAAAGGGCCAGACCCAAATATTCTCCATCTTGTGTCTATGTTCATAGCTGCCAGATCATCTCCTCACATTTATTACTGTCTGTATCTCATAGGGGAGATTTCCCATCACTTACATTCCGCTTGACCCCCAGTCACCTGGACAAGGGATGAAAGAAAATGTAGCCCACATGACACATACAGCTATAAAACGTGATGGAGGTTTTAATTGTTTCCAACTTTCTTATAAAAAAGATTGCTGTTTGTGCCCCTTTTGCCCTGATTTCCTGTGTCAGCGGGATAAGAACAGAGAGAAAATCTCACCAAAAGGGACACAAGTATTTGTAACACACATTTATATGTTTTCCAACAGAAATAAAATAGAATATAAAGGAACAATATTTGAATATTAGAATGTTGTAGTGGATCTGGTGGCATTGGAGTTGGTTTGGGGAGCTGCTTGTTTAGTTACTTTTGAAACCTTTTTTGGCATCAAACTAGACTTCTCACAAAGACTGGCTGGCCTCCAGGAGGAGGAATCTAATGTATTTGAATAGGCTGAAATTTAGGAGCTCCCAGCCAAGAGGTCTGAAGTCAAAACATTACAATTTTGGCCTTCAATTAAAAAGTAGGTGAGTTTTAATCAAGACAGAGGTCCATCCAGTTCAACCTATGTGTAAGTTTGCAGATCTTGCTAACAACTCCCATATCCCGGTATATTCTGTAAACTGTGAAACTCATCTAAGTATTGTTTGAAGTGATCAATGCTTTCAGCTGATACAAGTAACTCTGGAAGGGAATTCCACATTTTTACTGCTCCGGCAGTGAAAAATCCATCACGCAGTCTGAGATTAAACAGCATCTTGTCCAACGTCTTGTTGTATCCTCATGCCATCTTCAGGGTTCTTGGATTAAACATTTTATTCCCTATACTGCAGTCCACGTTGGTGAGTTTGCAAATTGCAATCATATCTCCTCATAGGCGTCTCTTCTCTATGGAAAACCATTTTTTTTATTTCTGTAGTCTATCTTCAGGCCTTCCATCCCCCTTATTAATTGTGTTGCTCTTCTCTGAACTCTCTCCAGTTCCAGGATATTCTTCCTTGGTGACCAAAACTGAATTGCATACTGAAGTTGTGTCCGAACCAATGTTTTACAAAGTGGTAGAATTATGTTTTCATTCTTCACAAAAATGTCTCTTTTATTGTAGGATAGTATTCTGCTCGCTCTGTTAGCTGCAGCTCAGCATTTCATGCAATTGCAGAGTCGGTGGTCTATAAGGACCCCCAAACCTTTCCCTATCCCCGACTTCCCTAGTGGAGCATCTCCTAAACAGTATTTTGCATGCATGTTCTTAGCTCCCAAGTGTATAACTTTACATGTATCAATATTGAAGCACATCTGCCATGTTGCAACCCACTCATTAATTTTATCTAGGTCTAATTCTATGTCTTGTTGTAAAGTTATTGCTCTACATAGCTTGGTGTATCATCAGCAAACACTGAGATTGAGCTATTTATTCCAACCTCGTTTACATATTGTTTATGAATAGGAGAAACTGAACTGGTGCCAGGATTATACCCTGGGGCACTCATGTTACGTATTTGGACCATTTAGAAAATAAGGTGTTTATCATTACTCTTTGGATCCATAACTGTAATCAGTTTTCTGTCCACACACATATATCAGGTTGGTGATGGTAGGAGCCCAGACGCAGGGGACTTGCCAGTACAATTGGTACCTCTACTCAAGTAGACTAGGATAACGCACAATCTCCTGCATAGTGGTAGCCACTACAGGGGCAGTCCAAGAGCACGGTAGCAAAATCACAATCCAGAATCGTAGTCGTTGAACGTAGCAGGGGTCAGGGCAGGCAGCAAAGTATCAGGGTCACGGAACAGCCCAGGGGTCGGTAACAGGAAACAGAAACAGGTATAACGCCAGGCACTTTAAGAACAAGCTTAACAATAACCAAGTACAGAATGACTCACCTTTCCTGCTTATATACCTGTTGTCAATGAGATGATGTCGTTTCCAGGGGCGGACCACCTCCTTGGAGAGGCGTGCACTGTCCCTTCAAGAGGCGGTCCAGTGCTCGTGCCTGCCTCTTCCTGTACAGCTCTGGACGATGGAACAAGCGGACACCACACACAGCAGCCGTTGGGCTTGGCACTGCGCAAGGAGACCACCCGACAGCGCGAGACCCTGCAGGAGGTAACAGGTAAGTCCTCACAACATACAAAATCTTTAATGACAATAATCCTTCATTTGTATATATTAGATGTGCATGGGGTACTGTACCAAATGCTTTAGCAAAGTTCAGATGACATGTCAGCTGGTTTTCCTCGGACTAAATTACTACACACCTCTTCATATAATAATATTAGGTTGGTCTGACACGAATGGTCCTTCATAAATCTATGCTGGTTGTTACTTATATCATTATCATAGGTACACTTTTGAATATAGTGTAGAGCTCACCCCTGAAGGAGCCGCCAGAATATCCCGGGCCATCACTAGTCTGTCTAGGTGTTTTAGACAGACTAGTCTGCCCCATTAGCACTAATTTCCCTCTTCAGGTGCCCACAAAGCTGATATCCACTTCAAAAGTATAATGCTGAAGAACTTTTATTAACATCTTCACACTGGGGAGATATATGCCATGCTATATGTTACCCATTACACACCTCCTCATTCTATATGTCATGCTATATGTTACCCAATACACACCTCCTCATTCTATATGCCATGCTATACATCCCCCATTACACACCTCCTCATTCTATATGCCATGCTATATGTTATTACACACCTCCTCATTCTATATGTCATGCTATATGTTACCCAATACACACCTCCTCATTCTATATGCCATGCTATACATCCCCCATTACACACCTCCTCATTCTATATGCCATGCTATATGTTACCCATTACACACCTCCTCATTCTACATGCCATGCTATACATCCCCCATTACACACCTCCTCATTCTACATGCCATGCTATACATCCCCCATTACACACCTCCTCATTCTACATGCCATGCTATATGTTACCCATTACACACCTCCTCATTCTATATGGCATGCTCTACGCTCCCTAGCCCCTGTGTCTCATCTATACATCTTGTACATGTTACATTCTGCACTGCCTAATTCTGTGCTCTGTGCTGTACATTCCTAATTCTGCACCTACCTTATAGGTCCGGCAGCTCTAATGTGTATGTGTGTCTGGGTGTGCCAGTACTGGGGTGTCAGATGTTTGGACGAGGTCATAATTTTAGTGTTTGGAATAAGCTCCACATACCATGGCTATGCCTCTTCATATGAATGACTCATATTTAAATGTCCTGCCAGCAGGGGGAGCTCTAGGCTCTTTTTTACATGTTTACCAGGCTGACCTCAAAGCTGACCTCCAGACAAACAGCTTAATACATAGATAATATAATATACAGGAGCTGTTTTATCTGCCAAAGATTTGTATTTCTGTCCACCCAGTCCTGAGACCTAGACAGCTCTGCCAAACAGCACAGCTAGGCAGGAGATCTTTCATTTCTCTGCTGAAGGGAAGTAAAGCTTACAGGTTTTGTCCTTCGCCAGCCAGAGACTGGACAGTGAAAAGAGAACCAGACTGACGAGCTCATCTTTTTGTCACTTTGCTCTCTCCTCCTGATTGGTTTATGTGCTGCTTCAACTCTCCCAGTCTGTGTTCTGCTGTTCAGGGGACTGCAAGAGGTTTATCACAAGTCAGATTCAGGTAATTAAACAGCTTGCACTAAAAACCTTATAATCATGATGGTAATAATAACACTATGATGAGGATAGTAACACATGGTGTATAAATGATTACAAAGCTGAATTCATTTTTATCTTTTATTTCTTCCCCGAGTTCAACTTTATTCACTTTGATGGTTACAGGGTCCAATAGCTCTAGCTTCACTTACACACATCTACATGAAGAGTTACACCTCCTCAATTCCTGCTCTGTTTATACAAGTTCTGATGGTGATTCAAATACAGAAAGTCTTAAAGCCCAATTTCTGAGCAAACACTACACTATCCTTTCTATGGGGCTACCCCCACACTGCAAGGGTTAAGTGCTCATTTTTGTCTAGGGACTAGAGTAAAGCCATTTTACTTTCCTGATCCCCGCTCCCTTAGCGGTCAGTGCCCTTCTCTTCTCCCTCTCTGCTCCAACTGGTGGGATGTCCCTTAATGTCCTGATGACACCAGCAGTCTTTAGACCACTGGAGCCCAGGTAAGGAGAGGCTGCAGGGACTGGTCTAGCAGCCTGGCGTGAGCTGGCAGAGTGGGAATCGGTTAAATAACATTTTTGGTGTATTTTGTTTTTAAACAACATAAATGTGTATGTGATCATAATCCACCCACTACTATCCCCCTTCTTTCTGCCATATTGTCTATCTGTTTTATGTACAGGTTCCCAGCTCCTTCTTTGACCGCTGCTGCAAAACATAAAGAGACTGAGTGCGCCCTGATATATGTTCCATTACCATGAACAGCAAATGTATTGTATCAGAGGAGTTTCTTTATGTGTTTTTCCTGTCCACTATATGAAAACATTCCAATACAAACATGAAAATATGAACGAGAAACATAGAAAAGTATAATGTACGTCTTCTGCCAAGAGATTTGTTTATTTCTTTTTGTCCTATAATTATTTCTCTGTACAGAAGAGGGAGAAAAACTGATGTCACATTATAAAGTCCTAATAATGATGTGTCGTTGTGTCTAGGTGTGTGCGGAGACGGCCGGATATCTGCTGTAATTTCACTCACAACAACTGACAAGATGAAGAAGTTCCTCCGCATATTCAGATGCCAGAAAAGTTCCACCCGCCGGGCCGGAGCCGTCACTCCTGGTAATCAGCAATCATCAACTGTTTATTCATTGATATGATCATTTATAGGCAAATATAACTAAGCATATAAAGCAGCTAATAATGATTGGATGATTGCGGCCCCTTTCACATCTAAGTGTATTCAGGAGATTTAGAGGAATTTCAGAATTCAAAAGATTTGGATAATTTGAATTATTATCTCAGCTGACCCGGAGCAAAGGCTGTGCTCAGCAATACAGGTTATTTCTCATTTCTGGTGGCAAACCTGCAAACCTTCCAGCCCAAAGATCATGATTGGGACCCATTGTAGCAACAAACCCACACCTCATCCCTACTGGCCAATGAGATTGTCTGGGCAAATACTTTACAAATATACCACTTATTTACCACACAGAGCATGACATTGGGGGGTTGTATTCCATTCTTCAATACAATGATACATTTGTAAACCTTTTATTCATTGTAAGACAGAAAGTAATGTTTATAAGTGGAAAATAACGTAAATTTGCACTTTAGCCAAAACATTTCTAAGTGCTGAAAAGATAGAGGAAAGGGCCAGACCCAAATATTCTCCATCTTGTGTCTATGTTCATAGCTGCCAGATCATCTCCTCACATTTATTACTGTCTGTATCTCATAGGGGAGATTTCCCATCACTTACATTCCGCTTGACCCCCAGTCACCTGGACAAGGGATGAAAGAAAATGTAGCCCACATGACACATACAGCTATAAAACGTGATGGAGGTTTTAATTGTTTCCAACTTTCTTATAAAAAAGATTGCTGTTTGTGCCCCTTTTGCCCTGATTTCCTGTGTCAGCGGGATAAGAACAGAGAGAAAATCTCACCAAAAGGGACACAAGTATTTGTAACACACATTTATATGTTTTCCAACAGAAATAAAATAGAATATAAAGGA
The DNA here is from genome assembly GCF_000935625.1 of Nanorana parkeri. Lineage (NCBI taxonomy): Eukaryota > Metazoa > Chordata > Amphibia > Anura > Dicroglossidae > Nanorana > Nanorana parkeri. The sequence goes on from NW_017309402.1 coordinate 28,437, forward strand.
ACAATATTTGAATATTAGAATGTTGTAGTGGATCTGGTGGCATTGGAGTTGGTTTGGGGAGCTGCTTGTTTAGTTACTTTTGAAACCTTTTTTGGCATCAAACTAGACTTCTCACAAAGACTGGCTGGCCTCCAGGAGGAGGAATCTAATGTATTTGAATAGGCTGAAATTTAGGAGCTCCCAGCCAAGAGGTCTGAAGTCAAAACATTACAATTTTGGCCTTCAATTAAAAAGTAGGTGAGTTTTAATCAAGACAGAGGTCCATCCAGTTCAACCTATGTGTAAGTTTGCAGATCTTGCTAACAACTCCCATATCCCGGTATATTCTGTAAACTGTGAAACTCATCTAAGTATTGTTTGAAGTGATCAATGCTTTCAGCTGATACAAGTAACTCTGGAAGGGAATTCCACATTTTTACTGCTCCGGCAGTGAAAAATCCATCACGCAGTCTGAGATTAAACAGCATCTTGTCCAACGTCTTGTTGTATCCTCATGCCATCTTCAGGGTTCTTGGATTAAACATTTTATTCCCTATACTGCAGTCCACGTTGGTGAGTTTGCAAATTGCAATCATATCTCCTCATAGGCGTCTCTTCTCTATGGAAAACCATTTTTTTTATTTCTGTAGTCTATCTTCAGGCCTTCCATCCCCCTTATTAATTGTGTTGCTCTTCTCTGAACTCTCTCCAGTTCCAGGATATTCTTCCTTGGTGACCAAAACTGAATTGCATACTGAAGTTGTGTCCGAACCAATGTTTTACAAAGTGGTAGAATTATGTTTTCATTCTTCACAAAAATGTCTCTTTTATTGTAGGATAGTATTCTGCTCGCTCTGTTAGCTGCAGCTCAGCATTTCATGCAATTGCAGAGTCGGTGGTCTATAAGGACCCCCAAACCTTTCCCTATCCCCGACTTCCCTAGTGGAGCATCTCCTAAACAGTATTTTGCATGCATGTTCTTAGCTCCCAAGTGTATAACTTTACATGTATCAATATTGAAGCACATCTGCCATGTTGCAACCCACTCATTAATTTTATCTAGGTCTAATTCTATGTCTTGTTGTAAAGTTATTGCTCTACATAGCTTGGTGTATCATCAGCAAACACTGAGATTGAGCTATTTATTCCAACCTCGTTTACATATTGTTTATGAATAGGAGAAACTGAACTGGTGCCAGGATTATACCCTGGGGCACTCATGTTACGTATTTGGACCATTTAGAAAATAAGGTGTTTATCATTACTCTTTGGATCCATAACTGTAATCAGTTTTCTGTCCACACACATATATCAGGTTGGTGATGGTAGGAGCCCAGACGCAGGGGACTTGCCAGTACAATTGGTACCTCTACTCAAGTAGACTAGGATAACGCACAATCTCCTGCATAGTGGTAGCCACTACAGGGGCAGTCCAAGAGCACGGTAGCAAAATCACAATCCAGAATCGTAGTCGTTGAACGTAGCAGGGGTCAGGGCAGGCAGCAAAGTATCAGGGTCACGGAACAGCCCAGGGGTCGGTAACAGGAAACAGAAACAGGTATAACGCCAGGCACTTTAAGAACAAGCTTAACAATAACCAAGTACAGAATGACTCACCTTTCCTGCTTATATACCTGTTGTCAATGAGATGATGTCGTTTCCAGGGGCGGACCACCTCCTTGGAGAGGCGTGCACTGTCCCTTCAAGAGGCGGTCCAGTGCTCGTGCCTGCCTCTTCCTGTACAGCTCTGGACGATGGAACAAGCGGACACCACACACAGCAGCCGTTGGGCTTGGCACTGCGCAAGGAGACCACCCGACAGCGCGAGACCCTGCAGGAGGTAACAGGTAAGTCCTCACAACATACAAAATCTTTAATGACAATAATCCTTCATTTGTATATATTAGATGTGCATGGGGTACTGTACCAAATGCTTTAGCAAAGTTCAGATGACATGTCAGCTGGTTTTCCTCGGACTAAATTACTACACACCTCTTCATATAATAATATTAGGTTGGTCTGACACGAATGGTCCTTCATAAATCTATGCTGGTTGTTACTTATATCATTATCATAGGTACACTTTTGAATATAGTGTAGAGCTCACCCCTGAAGGAGCCGCCAGAATATCCCGGGCCATCACTAGTCTGTCTAGGTGTTTTAGACAGACTAGTCTGCCCCATTAGCACTAATTTCCCTCTTCAGGTGCCCACAAAGCTGATATCCACTTCAAAAGTATAATGCTGAAGAACTTTTATTAACATCTTCACACTGGGGAGAGAGGATATAGGGATCCCAAGCATCCTGAGTAGTAGACATAGACTCCAGACTCACCAGTCCAGCTCAGTAGACTCACTCAGTAATTCAGTGTAGATCAATGTATAGCATAATTGAATAGGTATTTGAGCTGCAGGTGAACAGGGACGAGCACCAATCTTCAGCAGGAGAGAAAAAAAAATTATATACAGTAGGGCTTTCTGAGATGAGAAGAAAAACCACAATAAAGTTGAGCCAGTTTAAAAGAATTTACGAAGCTTTTATTAACATAGAAATCATTAAATACCAATGAATAAAAATAAGAACAGATCACAATTGTTAGCAGAAGATTATCAAAGTCTTGAGGAGCAAGATTAATTAGTTGCATTTATTTCTACAAAACCCCTATGGTATCAACCACAAGATGTTGAAATGTGATTCCACCAATCTTCAATTATTTCACCTGCAACGCGTTTCGTATCATCACTTCATCAGGAAGGTCAGTGAAGTAATTTGTATTACAATCCAACTGCTTGGAAAAATAATCCTCTATTACACCCTGTAGGATATGTTGCCAACCCAACAAGGAACCCTCAGGCACAAAGAAAAGGTTAATAACCGGAGAAGCACACCTCCAATCTCTTAACAGGGCATCAAACTGGTGTTCCCAGAAAACCTGCTAATTCCCCTTTATAGCTTCATTAAATGACCTTGATGCATTTCCTTGTCTGCAGTGCACGTGGCATTCCCGCCGGGTTTACTGGTAGGAAAGTAAGGAGGGACCCCAAGTTACAAAAAAATGCATAGGGTTCCCCACAAAGTCATACCAGGCCCAAGGGGTCTGGTAAGAATTGTAAGGAGGAAACCCACCCCCAAAAATGGGAGGAAAAAACAGGGGGTGCCCCTAAAATTCCTAACTAGACCCTTAATGCGAGCACAGGCCCGGTAGGGCAGGAAAGGTGGGGACAAGTGAGTGCCCCCCCCCCTCCCTGCACCCTACCAGGCCACGTGTCCTTGGGGGAGCCTGGAAAAGCACTTTGTGCCAATGGGAACCAGGGCCTCTTACCCACAACCCCTGGAGCGTTGGTTGTGGGGGATCTGTGGACATGGGGCTTATTTGCATCAGGGTACCCCCTTTAATAAAGGGAGCACCCAGATGCTGACCCTCCTTGTGAATGAGTAAGGGGTACTTGTACCCCTTCCCATTCACTAAAGGGTTAAATTAAAAAAAACAAGGTTTTTGACAATTCCTTTAACCACTTGGTGACCGGTGTTTACACCCCCTTCCTGTCCTGACCATTTCTCAGTGTTCAGCGCTGCGGTACTTTGACTGACATTTATTCCATCATACAACGCTGAACTGAAATTCATTTTATACAATTTTTTTGGGGACAGATAGAGCTTTCTTTTGGTGGTATTTAATCACCACTGCAGTTTTTATTTTTTCTACTATATAACAAAAAAAGTACTGAAAATGTAAAAAAAACAAAACTGTTTTCCTTTTATGTTAGGAAACATTTATTATTACCCAATTTTTTTGTAAAATATAAAAGGCGAGGTCACGTCGGGTAAATAGACACCAAATATGTCAAGCCCTAAAATTGCACGCGCCCGTGAAATCGCAATAAAAATAGCCAGAACTGACCATAGGCAACACTTTAAAAGGTTTTACTGCTCATCAGTTTAGTGTTATCAGTGATTGATGGCCCTAAAATGATTGCTCTCACTCTGACGTTCACAATGATATGTAATTTAAACTTTTTTTACACCTAAGAATCCCTCTATGTGATATCAAATTACAGGGATAGGTCCTCTTTATGGAGACATTAGGGGTCCCTAAGACCCTTAATGTCACCTAGGGACCCCCAAATAAGCTTATTAAGCAGAGATCTGCTTTACCAGCTTCTCCTTGTTTTTTGTAGCTGGAAAGTGACAGAGTAATGCGGAAGTGATGTAATAAACATCACTTCCTGCATTCACAGAATAGGGAGGAGATCAGAGGGAGATTGTGTACTGAACTCCCTCCGTTCTCCCTGCACAGAGCCACGATGTGGTCCCAGATAAGGCACGGTTCACAGGGAGCCTGGGATTGCGGCAACAGTGATGAGGTGAAGAAAGAGCAAATGAAGATACCACATACAAGCAATCGGGCGCCTTTACAGATGCTAGACTGCTTGTGTGTAAACAGCCATCGCTAGCTGTTTCAAATTCTGACAATTTCTCGCTTGTGTGCGCCAGGTGGCATGCACTAGCGGGAGCTGGCACAAAGGATGGTTTAAGACGCCCACCCGCATCCAGAAGGCTCCCGTCTGGCCATTTCCCCACGTTCGGTAAATGGGAGGTGGTTAATTAAAAAAATATTTAAAAATGTATCTAACGAAATAATCCACGTCAATCATGGCATCCAGCGTTGTCAATGCTGACGCTGACTTGCCAGAATAAAAAAAAGCTTCGCACCCGCCGAACACATGCCACAAAATGACCTGTATGACAGGTGCAGGCAAAAAGTAAACAAATGGACAAGCAGTGACATCACCGCTGGCACTGCCTATTTTGATTTGGCCAGCACCTGTCATATGGGTCGGTCAAAGGAAAACAACTGGGCCATGATGTCACAGCTGGCTCTGCCCAGTTGTTTACATTTGCAGGGAGAACGGTCTGCTTCAGCTGTGACTTCGGCTCAACCGAGAAGAAGCATATGCATTCAGCTCAGCTGAGCCGTTTGGTCGCCTTCGGGTGCTGTATGGGCTATTGGGAATAGCCCATTCAGCAGCCCTTCGATTCAGCTGAACTGGAGGGCTCCAGTGGCCGAATTGAGCCGAAGGATTAGCCAATGCTTTGGCTTAATCTTTTGGCTCAATAGTGAATAACCCCCTAAATTTCTGGTAGCCACTTCACAAAAGGTGATGGGGCTACAATCACCCCACCCTTGAAGACTACGCTCCGGAGTCTGGAGCATTTGCAAAAAAATAAACTCTCATCCTGAGAGTGGATGTCTAAGTGAAAATTACATGGGAAAGGGAAAGAAGGGAAAAAGTTAAACTTTTTAACAAAGTATTTTCAAGTAACATTTTAGAAAAATATTTACACCACATTACATCAAAAATTGTACAGTAGCAGACTAAGGCTGTCACCGGGCCATGAGCCATCTTGTGATAGGTACTCTGACAATAAAGTACTACCACAGTATACAGTGAAGTAGAGCCCTACTTCTATGTGACTAATTCAAACAATACTTATCCTATTCTTATAGAATACATTCCTATACTATAAACACGGCACTATCCCTGGTATCCTACAACAGCTGATCAGGTCCTCATGTGGCCCCTGTAATGAGAAGAGAAGACGCAGCAGCATACATGTATATGACATTACCTTATACCTATAACTTATATACTATGGGTATAAATCAAAGTATATACAAATCCATATCCTAAATGTACATGAGGCCAGAGCCTGACTCCCAAAATAGTGAAACTCTGCTCTCCCTGCAATCAATCCTATCTTAGGAAGTCCATCCCAGACTATAAAGAAGTATATATACAGTTGATGATCCATATTCCAGCCGGTATATCCCCTTCACACGAAGTCTAAGAAATCAATTACTGTATTTGCTGGCGTATAAGACTACTTTTTATACTTAAAAACATCCCCCGAAAATCGTGGGTCGTCTTATACGCAGGGTATACAATGTATACCTTTAGTTCGTTTAGGCCAAGCTGGCCCAAAACGAACATCCCTAATCGGTCAGCCCGCTGGATGTGCGGTAATACTGTATGTACGGTAGCTTCGGCTACATACAGTAGCTGAGCCAATCACGGCGAGCGATGTACACAACCTCTGCCAATCCAAGCAAGCTTTGTATTCATTAACCTCTTGCCGTCCGCCCGTAGTAAAAAAACGGACGGACGGCACTGCAGATTGCTCGCCATGATTGGTTCAGCTGAAGCAGCAAATATGGATACTTATCCTACAATCCTAAACTATCTGTAGAACACACTATAGATATTTGGATCAGGTAGAATGAAACTGAAAGTTCAAGTCTATTGTTCCAAAAAAATAATTATTAGAAACAACAAACAAAAAATGAGACAAAAAGAAACAAAAAAATGGTTCTTCTTGCTGTTGTCCAGTAGTAAAGGGTCCCGGCCGTAATGGGGCCCGTCACCGAACTCCCCCTGCCCTTTTCAACCGCATAAATGGAGACATGGCTGCTTTAAAGCAGCGACGGTAGTGTCGCCCGCCTCCCGGGCCCTCCAGGTACTGCCGTGGCCGCTTTAACACAGCCGCATCTACTTACAGCGGCGCGGCAGAGAGGAGAAGAACCCAGATCTAGGTGGGCGTGTCATTCCGGGGGCGGGATGTCTCGTCGGAGGGTGGACGCGGTCACGGTCCTAACAAAAGTGTGGCTGCAGGAGGGCCTCAAGCTGGGGGGCTCTACCGAGATCCAAGCCCAGGCCCCAGGCTGGGGGAATGGTGCCCTCATCTGACCCTGGTGAGACCTAATTCTGTGCTGTGACCCTGCTGAGCCTCCCCGCACATGACTCTGGGGAGACCCCCGCACCTGACCCTGCAGAAACCCCCCCCCCTGACCCTG
>NW_017309402.1:36515-48363 GCF_000935625.1 Nanorana parkeri
CACCTGACCCTGCTGAGCCTCCACCACACCTTAGCCTGCTGAGCCTCCCTGCACCTGACCCTGCTGAGCCTCCCCGCGCCTGACCCTGCTGAGCCTCCCCGCGCCTGACCCTGCTGAGCCTCCCCGCGCCTGACCCTGCTGAGCCTCCCCGCGCCTGACCCTGCTGAGCCTCCCCGCGCCTGACCCTGCTGAGCCTCCCCGCGCCTGACCCTGCTGAGCCTCCCCGCGCCTGACCCTGCTGAGCCTCCCCGCGCCTGACCCTGCTGAGCCTCCCCGCGCCTGACCCTGCTGAGCCTCCCCGCGCCTGACCCTGCTGAGCCTCCCCGCGCCTGACCCTGCTGAGCCTCCCCGCGCCTGACCCTGCTGAGCCTCCCCGCGCCTGACCCTGCTGAGCCTCCCCGCGCCTGACCCTGCTGAGCCTCCCCGCGCCTGACCCTGCTGAGCCTCCCCGCGCCTGACCCTGCTGAGCCTCCCCGCGCCTGACCCTGCTGAGCCTCCCCGCGCCTGACCCTGCTGAGCCTCCCCGCGCCTGACCCTGCTGAGCCTCCCCGCGCCTGACCCTGCTGAGCCTCCCCGCGCCTGACCCTGCTGAGCCTCCCCGCGCCTGACCCTGCTGAGCCTCCCCGCGCCTGACCCTGCTGAGCCTCCCCGCGCCTGACCCTGCTGAGCCTCCCCGCGCCTGACCCTGCTGAGCCTCCCCGCGCCTGACCCTGCTGAGCCTCCCCGCGCCTGACCCTGCTGAGCCTCCCCGCGCCTGACCCTGCTGAGCCTCCCCGCGCCTGACCCTGCTGAGCCTCCCCGCGCCTGACCCTGCTGAGCCTCCCCGCGCCTGACCCTGCTGAGCCTCCCCGCGCCTGACCCTGCTGAGCCTCCCCGCGCCTGACCCTGCTGAGCCTCCCCGCGCCTGACCCTGCTGAGCCTCCCCGCGCCTGACCCTGCTGAGCCTCCCCGCGCCTGACCCTGCTGAGCCTCCCCGCGCCTGACCCTGCTGAGCCTCCCCGCGCCTGACCCTGCTGAGCCTCCCCGCGCCTGACCCTGCTGAGCCTCCCCGCGCCTGACCCTGCTGAGCCTCCCCGCGCCTGACCCTGCTGAGCCTCCCCGCGCCTGACCCTGCTGAGCCTCCCCGCGCCTGACCCTGCTGAGCCTCCCCGCGCCTGACCCTGCTGAGCCTCCCCGCGCCTGACCCTGCTGAGCCTCCCCGCGCCTGACCCTGCTGAGCCTCCCCGCGCCTGACCCTGCTGAGCCTCCCCGCACCTGACCCTGCTGAGCCCCCCTCACCTGACCCTGCTGAGCCTGAGATCTTGAAAAGAGAGTCCTTGCCCCTGGGCACACATCTTCTTATCAGTTGCAAACACTATACAGTGAATCCTATTACTCCTTATCAGGAGAACCTGGGATCTGGCGGGCTAACTGATTGACCGTCTCTACCCAGGGTGGTAATACAGTACCTGGTCTTTGTGACCAGGTCTTTTGATGACCACCTGTTAGAGCACAATGAAAACTAGACAAGCATAAGGTGCTAGTTAAAAATACTTTATTAAGAAAACTGTCAACAGGGAAAAAGCAAAAATCATAAACAGAAACAAGCCAGGGTCAGGAGCCGGAGTGGGTAGTCATACAAGCCAGGTCAGGAACATGGAGGTCAGCCTTGTCAGGAACAAGCCAGGAGCAGGAGCCAGAGGAGAATGTCAGCCAGGATCGGGTTATACACGGAATCAAAATGTACAGAACAGGAATGCACTAGCAGGTAAAACCATGCAAGGGCAAGGTCAGACTAGACTGAAGCAGTTTAAATAGTGAGTGGAATTACATCATCACTCGGAGACAGGAAACTCCCATCTGGCTCTCTCAGATGATGCTCTCCTGTTTGGCCATAAGAGGGAGCCTGGGAGTAGTGAGCAATGTTACCCAGTCTGCTTAGACAAAGGAGGAATCACAGGTGGGTGAAATGGCAGCCAAGCCAGAATTCTTCAAACCAGTTAGGTCAGGGTGGAGCCCTGATACCACCTTATCCTGATGAATGTGTCTCCCTTAGTCCCAAGTTGGCAAACATCCATCAAATTTGACATCTACTCGGGTATTGAGTCCATGCCTTCTGTTAGCCCTTATCACCCCCAGAAACTCCCAGATAGCCTCTGCAATCCACTCATTCTTCTTGTCCTCCACTTCGTCCAGTACCCACATTGGAACATAAGGGTATTGGAGCCCACATTCTTGTGCCACCTTCGTATGCATCACCTGCTGGGATCTGGCCTGCTTTACCCACCAGGCAATATGAGCGTTTCAGATTACTTTAATTGCCTGTGAGCTTGTTGAATTCACACCTTCCTTTGGATGACAATCTGGCCAACTGGTAGTTCTATGAACAGTCTGCTTAACCACCACATCCATTGTAACTTCACCAGGATCAGAGTCTGGGTCCTCAAAGACTAGGTCAGCCAATGTAGGTGCACTGCATGTATTGGTGGTGCACAGTACCCATGGCCTAAACCCTTCTCCCAAACTCTCTTCCTAATCTTCTCCTTCCAACTTTGTCTGATTGCCTATGCTCTCAGGGAGTTAATGGTAGGTGGCTTCCCGCTAACCTTCTCCCCTGCAGTTGAAACTTGAGTCTGTCCCAGGGTAGTAGTCACAGCAGTAGTGGTAGACGTGACTGCAATTTTCCTAGGGTGTGGCAGTGTGGAAATTCTGATTCTCTGCATCTATGGCTGGACCCCCTTTCCCATCAATCTTACTGGGTCCTGTCGGCCACTCCGAGGAGAGGAGGAGAACCAGGGAAGTTGATGGCTGCTGCCCGGAACATAGTAGACCCCAGGAGCAAGTCTGGTGTCTCTCCTGCTGAAAATTTGTGCTTGTCCCTGCTCATCTGCAGATCAAATACCTATTCAACTATGCTACAAATTGATCTACACAGAGTTACTGAATTGGACTGGTGTGTCTGGAGTCTATATCTGTACTACCCAGATTGTCTAAGATCCCCATACCCTCTCTCCCGAGTGTGACGATGTTAATAAAAGTTCTTTAGTATTATACTTTTGGAGTGTATATCAGCTTTGTGGGCACTTGAAGAGGACTGTTAATGCTAATGGGGCAGCTGAATACTAAAACACCTAGACAGACTAGTGACCCGGGTTATTCTGGCGGCTTCTTCAGTGGTGAGCTCTACATTTTGGGGCTCATCCGGGATCATGTCAGTCATTTTTTAGCCATTTTCTGTGAATTTTTGTGCTGCGCAACCCATAGCAACCGACCTGGTGACCGAGGAATTTGTGCTCAAAACCGCTGGGTTTTTTTTCGGATGCTCCTAGCAACTAAAGAGACTGTGTCCTGTGATCAACTATGTTTTTGAACTAGTAAACATTTTTTGGACTGAGTGCAGTTTTTACTGGGAGAGAGGGGGTTGACAGACTCCAGTGAAGATAATCCAGTGTTGCATGCTGGAACAGGGCATATATACTCCAGGGAATTGCCATGTACCCAGTCCAGTCTGGATCCAGCAATGGATTAGTCCAGGTTGGGGTGCAGTCCAGTCTGCCCCCAGGCTAGGCCTGATGGTGAGAACACCTGAGTGTGGGAAAAACTTTGCAAGGCCTCAAGCCTGGGGAAGGCCTCTGTTGCTAATTGAGGAGAACCAGGGAAGCTGATGGCTGCTGGAGGTGCCTGGAATATAGAGGACCTCAGGAGCAGGTCTGGTGTCTCTCCTATTGAAGATTCTGTACCTATCTCTATTCACTGTGCTACAACATGGATCTACACTGAATTACACAAAGGGACTGGTGAGTCTGGAGTCGTTGTCTATTCTAGACATGGATGTCTATACACTCTCTCCCAGAGTGAATATATTAATAAAAGTTCTTTAGCATCATTACAGTATTTCTGGCCTGGATTTCAGCTCTGTTGGTTACCAGAAGAGGGCAGTTAATGCTAATGGGGCAGCTGGTTGCTAAAATCCCTAGACAGGCTATGGGTGGCGCGGGTTATTCTGGTGGCTCCTTCGGCAGTGCGTTGAATTATGTCATTCAACCTCCAAGATTGGCAGCATCTAGTGGCAGAAAAATGTACTGCAGGGGACAGCTCTGGAGTTGCAACCAGAGCTTTTTATGGTTTTATATTTTCCTGAAGTGGTTAACTAACCCGATGGGCTCCAGAACAATTTGCATATTTCAGCTATGGGCCTAATATATCAGCTATAACTTCATTATTGAATGTATTACAGACACAATATGTATATGTTCAAACATAGTTGTTTATTCCTCAAATGAGTAATAATGATGACAGAGCATGTTTTATCCTTCACCACTATATCACACTGACTAATCCATGGACTGGCAACATATACTCTCCCCACCACCCATATGTACATTTCTCCTGCATATTAGTTCCCATTCACATCTGAGCATGTTTTGTATGCACGTCAAATGCAAAAAAAATGCACGCTTTGATGCACATCAGCGAAACACACAAATAAACAAGAAACAAGCTTAGCCTGCCATTATCATTAATAGCACCCCAAATGCAGCCAGTAAAATGCATGTTTTTTCATCCATGTTTGCATACATTAAAACACACACAAATGTGGATGCGTGGCAAATGCAGAAAGCAAATATGCACAAACTCACATGGAAATGCGCACATTCACGCTATGTTCTTCACAGTTATTCCCAAGAGAGGTGCTTTATAGAAGAAGTATAGTACCTCACATACTTGCATCTCTCACACGCTTTAGAAGCCCATACACTTTACGAATTGTCCGAAAATTGGTCAGTTGATGGGAAGTGCACAACTGTAATTACCGTAGAACTGGCCGATTTTCATCTTTCAAGCAGCCTAGAAATTTTTTTCTGAGTTGGATGAAAAATCGACGGATTAGTGACGTTTTCATACAGCAAAAATCACACGATGAAAACTGCACATGCACAAACTAAAATTTGGTCTTTCGATCAACGAAAATCAGCCAGTTAGTATTGCTAATGAACAATAAACACAAACTACATTGGTCTGTGCATGATGGGCTGTTTAACCCTTTCGCTGCCAAGGACGTATGGCATACGGACCTACAAAAGTGCTTCCAGCTGGCCAGGTCAGTCGGAGTGAACATTGAATTAGAATTGTGTAAAAAAAGAAAGCAATCTATGGACTCACGGCTGCTGATTATAACAGTTAATTAGGTTGCTGGTATTAAATGAATCTTGTATCTTCCTATTGTTTTATTTGCTTAATACCATCCAGTGTACATGAGGAACATTTACATTTTTCAAAACAAAGAAGTAAATTTTAGTTCCACATTTACCTTCTGCTTGTGAACGGGCGCTTGTATTTGGTGTCTGAGTGGACTGAAATATACTTTCTGAAACAAAGCCTCAGTATAACAATGGATATAAAAAAACAAGAATTGGTTACACATTGAATGCGCTACACATTTGTGTCCTAAATGTCATCCTCAGACCTGTAGATGTATTTCTGTGTTTCTCTAGAGGACATCAGGAGGTTCCGCCATCAGCTGTCTGCGTATTCCGATTCATCACTGAGGAGGATACACGAGTATTACAGAGATGACCTGACCTACATCCTGGAGAACCTGGACCCTCATTCTGTCCTCGTAGAACTCAACTCTCGGAATGTGTTAAATACAGATGTAAGATAAAGATTTTTTTTTTCTAACTTTACTGCAAACTTTCTATAATTTTAGTCCAGATTTAAGTTAAACTAATATCAACGGGGGGAACACTATTTCTCTCACTCTATCACTGTGGCTGATTCTCTGATCTAAGTGACTTCTGTGACATAAAACCTTGGACCTCACTCTCCATCTTCACTAGGTTTTCAGCCAATACATCCACGGGGAAGTTTGTGACACCAACTTCTGGTCCTGGAAGTCGGTCAGACTAGGACTTTTAAAACATAAGATAATCTTCCCAACTCTATAGAGAAAGCTAAACCTAAAATCACTCTATAATAGTCTGACTATGCAAAATGTATGCATTTACACATAATCAACCCAAAACTGAACATTTTGTAGGATTTCGTGTGTTAAACCCCACACAAGATGTTGAAAATATATCTTGTTATTTAGAAATTTGGGGCTTGAGCTACTGAGCTCTGTGACTAAAAGGGTTTTTAAAAAGTAGCTAAAAATATTCTGGAACAAATTATAAATAAAGCATAGAGCTTAACCTGCTTCCAGGAAATGAAAATACAACACATACATATTGGGGATGAGATCCGGGTGAAATCCTGTTTGCAGTGACCAATTTGCCCATCTGAATTCCTGGCAGCTAAAGTGTAACAAACAACCAGGGATCCTGAGCAATGTCATTGGCTAAGTAGTTGATCAGTAACATCACCCGGCCCCCCAGGATGTTGTTTTTAGCAGTGCTGAGGATCTGTCATTTAGTGGTGGTAGTACAGTAGGAAAACATTGCCTAATGGCGGGTTATCTTGGAGGCGGGTCATCATGATTGACAATGGATTTGACATCACTGGACGATGTGATTGATGATAGATTTACATTGGGGGACATGGCTTACTTCTTCTAGGTTGTATTTTTATTAAAATATTTTTCATGATGTTGATGTTTATTTACTTTTATTATTTAACTTTATTTTTTGGGAATGTGTAATGAAGGATGTTAATGCGCCCCTGTACTCATTGTATGGGGAGGGGTAGATAAAAGTAACAATATTTTTGTTTTAGAAATACGTCGGCGGAGTGGGAACCACTTTCTTCTCTCACAACTTGTTACAAGATATTCAGGATCGGGGAAGGGAAGCTGTGATTGGACTCTGGGAATGTCTCTATGCGCTTCAGAAAAATCATCCTAATTTATTGGGCATTCTGGGGGAAATCAGCCAGACAGGTAACAGGACTTTGTGTGTGTAATCAAAAGTAACTTTTTTTATAATTGAAAGAACTTCACTTTTCAGTCATTTTGTTTAGAGATAAACTATGTGAAAAAAAAATGACTCCAAAATGCCAACTCCAGTAAAAGATGTTTAGATAGAGCCGAGAAAGGCTAGTACTAAGGATACGCAAACAAAAACAAACAAAAATAAACAGCTTTACAAAGAAAAGGTGAAAAAAGCGGTTGCACTTCAACCAAGTCTGTATAAATCTTTAGCCGATTGGCTTACTTTATTAACCCCTTCACGACAAACAGTGTTCAGTGTACGTCGCTAGCATCGGGGCTGTTTAAACAGACTCCCAGCGGCCGACTGTCAGCTTTACAATAGAAGCGATTCTGGCGACTCAGCTGTCGCCAGATGGCTTCTACGGCCCTGTGAAGGGGTCCTCCCCGCCCAACACCCCCGCCGTGCTTCCCGGCTCTTTTGCCCCTCCTACGGGCCCGGGACCGGCTTCTCTGGTGTCGGCGGGGAGCTGGGGAGGAGATGGATGAACCTACGTTTGTCCATCCCCTCCCCGTTCTATGGCACCGGGAGCTATGCAGATTGCATCACTTCCGGTCCCATAGCTGTCAGTGCTGGGCTCCTGAAGCCCAGCTATAAGCTATTGATGTGTGATCTGCACTTCAATAGCTTATTTGGAGTGTAAAGGTGACACGTGGGGTCTTTTAGACCCCCAGCATCACCTTAAAAAGTACCTGTCACCACCATCTGCTATCACATGGGGGATTGTAAGCCCCCTATGTGATGGCAATTAAAGTTAAAAAAAAAACAAATAACAGTTTTTAAAATTACCATTACATAAAATAAATCTAAAAAAATAATAAAAAATGTTTTTAAGTCCCCGCCCCCGCGAGCACGCGCGTCACCGCGTTAACACGTGTCGGGTGCGCCTAAGTATGAAAACGACGAACGCGCTACACATGTTGGGTATCGCCGCGCACGTCGGAGTGAGAGCAATAATTCTAGGGCATCTCTAAACTGATGACCTGTAGGGGCCTTTAAATCGTCTATGGACTTTTTGGAGTACTGAAGCTTGTCGCCGTTTCACGGACGAACACAATTTTTTAACCTGGGCATGTTGGGTATCTATTTACTCGTTGTAACCTCATCTATTATATTTTATTTTAAAAATGGGTATTATATTTTGTTTTGGGGGCATTTAAGTAAATTTTTTACAAAATTTTGGGGTTTAAAAAGGAGTTGCGCTAATATTGTGCAACATAAAACATTTTCAACTACCACCATTTTATTTTTTAGGGTCTTGGCTTTCAGAAAATATATCATGTTTGGGGGTTTTAAGTAATTTTCAGGCCTAAAATGTGGAATATACCATGGGTGCAAAAAAATTAAAAAAGGCCTCAGTCATGCCCTTCATGACTGAGGCCTTTTTTAATTTTTTAAAGTGTATTTGTTAAGTGTTCTAGCAAAAATAATAAAACATAAGAAGCATAAACACAGCACTACAAAACCGTAACTCCTGATAACAATTGGCAACGTTGTCAATTAAACATACACTTCAAAATGATTGGAACAATCCCATTACCACCAATCTAATAGAACCCTGCTGGTAACCGTGACTGCTGATGATGGAAGAAATCAAAATTGAATAAATAAATATAATATAATATAATAGGGTTCACCCCTTCATAGACATATTACACAGGCTAGCTGAAAATTCAGATTAAAGCATGTTGAAATTGGAGTGAACCAGGGTACCGCTGATATAAGCTCCTTATGTCTGGCAATGAAAAAGCATTGCTGATGAAACTTTGTATCCAGAATGAGATGAATAAAAAAAAAAACCCTCACATTGAAAGGTAATGGTTTGAACCGCACACAGATTCTGAACGCAGCCTGGTGAGAACTGTATTTAGCTCTGGTGAGAATCTTCCCTAAAATCATTAGTCTGTATTGTTTTCGAAAAAATGTCACATGTCCCTTTAAGAAAAAGTATCGGTAATCGCTATCGGCAAGTACCTGAGGGCAAGTACTTGGTCTTGAAAATGTGGTATCGGACCATCTCTAGTGACAGGTCCTCTTTATGGAGGCATCAGGGGTCTTTCAGACCCCTAATGTCGTAAAGAAATAGTTAGGGATCAGCACTAAATTGGAGACACCACACCCCTGATTAATCGTAAATCAAAAAAGAGGAAAGAAAAGATGGGGCTTTGAATGTGTCTACTAAATAATGCTAGGGAGTATGGCTAAACATAATGTCAAAAAGTTCATCAATATAA
Organism: Nanorana parkeri; assembly: GCF_000935625.1. Taxonomy (NCBI): domain Eukaryota; kingdom Metazoa; phylum Chordata; class Amphibia; order Anura; family Dicroglossidae; genus Nanorana; species Nanorana parkeri. Next base: position 45,655 of record NW_017309402.1, read on the forward strand.
TAAAATTCATTTTTTAATAGGGTAAATACATGATTGACAGTATAAATAAAAGCATCTCATATTCATTGTTAAAACGTCACTATATACACAGCATATCTCCTCTATGGAAATTATACAGATTAATATGCAATAAGGCAGTAATTCATCGTTTCTATATTTCATTTCTTTAAAAGTCAGTAAACAAATTATTCATCATATTAGTGCAAATTCCATAGAATAATAATAATCTGTATTTTTCTTTCTTCGACGCGTTTCGCCGTAGCTTTGTCAGGAAGTTAATAGAGGTAGCCTGTGAGTTCATGAATGAGATATAGGATGATGGTGAAAGAGACTCACATCCGGGGGAGCCGGAAACAGAGATTTGCTTCCCCAGCTTCTTCTTCTGGCTCTAAGAGCTGGACAATGTGCACAGTGACGTGATGTAATACACGTCACTTCCGGGTCCCGTGATCAGAGGAGAGTTCAGCGGCTGGAAGCCTGCTGATCTCTCTCCAATCAGTCAGGGAAGACCCACCATGCCGGTCCCGGGGGCCGCATAAGGGACAGCGCACCGTACAAGCGATCGCCACAGATGTACAGCCATCGGATTGCTTGTATTTAAACAGCAATCGCCTGCTGTTTAAAATGATGCAGCAGCCGTGTTCCTGGTATAACCGGTTTAGGACAGGATGTTTTTTTTTTTACAATTGGTTGACCTGAAGCGGTTTTAATGAGTGGCTGGCGTAATATGTAACTGCAATATACCATTTATACAGATATATACATGTTGTCATTTCTTTATTTTCTAGGTGAGGGTCTTGTGGATCGGATTCTGCTTGATGAACACGGACACACACTGACTCCGGAGCTGAGAGGTAAGGAAAACAGCAAATCACTAACAGGGATATTCCCAAACGAGTGAAGAGTTTGGAGAAGGCCGGAGAAGGGAACAATCTAGGACTATTCTGACTCCGATTGTTGTAATAGCGATATATCCCTTCCTGAGACCTCTACGCCTGGCCTGTATAAGCAGATATACTCACTGCGGACAATCCTCGTCAGATAGCTGAACTCGTCAATACCGATTCATTCAAAAGAGGTGTTTATTCTTTACATCAGGATTACAGCAGATAACAGGAACAGCAGATGAATGGTGATGGTATTGTGCGGTCAAAAAATGATGCCTTTCCTACGTACTGTGCAGATTACATATGTGTCCTTGTTACATGTGGCTTTTAACTTTGGCCATGACACAGGAAGTACTGCACACAGGAAGAAGGAAGGGGCGTACACTAGGGGGAAATACGTCGTCACATGAGGAATAATTACAGAAAACATGTTTGTTACAACAAAAGGCCACTAGATGGCAGCATAGGATAACACATGGATTTAGCTATGAGAAAATAGTTAGGCAAATCACACTATATAAATTCTAACCTATATAACAATGCTAATATTAACTGAGGCTATGCATCTCATATTCTATGCCCCTATTGGGGCGGCACAAGGACAACAGAGCTGATTTGTAACAATTCTCCAATTCATCTCACTTTTCAGGTCAGCTCTGTTGTCCTAGATTGTTCCCTTCTCCGGCCTTCTCCAAACTCTTCTCCCTTTAGTGAATAGCTCTGTAAGTTCTGTTTCTTTAGTGCAGCGGTTCTTAATGTGTGGGTCGCGACCCCAAGTGGGGTCGCGCAAGTGAACAGGGGGGTCGCCGCGATCGAAATCCCGGCCACTAGTAGCGGTGAGCAGAGCCACCGTCAAGGGTGTCCCCCTGTCTGTGACTGACTGCACATTACTTTTTTAAAGATGGCCGCCGCGAGTAGCGGCGGCCATCTTTAAACCTGGCAAGTGCCCACATCTCATTTCATATATTGCCGAAGCGGCAATATATTAAATGAAAATCATTCCCTGGTGGTCCAGCGGGGAATCAGTATGACCTGCATCTCTTGCTGATGCAGATCATACTGATCGATCCCTCGTGGTGCCGCCGCTGATTGGCAGGGATCAATTAGTATGGTCTGCATCAGCCTGAGATGCAGATCACAGTCACACTGATCCTCCACTCGACCATTAGGATAATCCAAGTGCCACACTGGACCCCAGCAATGCAGCCCCCGTTCCTGCAAAACAGGTAAGCAGGAGAGGGGGACAATTTTTAATTAACAATTGTTTTTATTGTGTGTTTTTTTAATGTGTGTGTGTGATTTTTTTCCCCCCCATTAATGAAGCTACGTGTGTCTGTGTTTTTAATGTGTGTGTGTAATATGTATGTTTCATTACGTGTGTGTGTTTTGTTTTTTAACCACTTCCTGCGGGTTGACATAAATATACGTCCTCCGCTGGAAGTGGTTATACCAAAAAAACGGCTGCTCCTGCACACCACTTGCAGTGCGTTCCGGCCGGAACGCACTGCATCACATTGCGACCGACTCACTTTTTGGCCGGGCAGGAGGGGGTCTGGCGGGCCATTGAAGCGAATGGCGCCATAGCCACGCCCTCCGGCCACAATGCGATTGCTCGCACGGGATCGCAAGGCACATTGTGCCTGCAGTGCGTTTGGGTGCGGTGCTGCAAGCACTATTTTGATCGCACTGTACCCGACCACACTGCAGGCACAATGTGCCTTGCGATCCCATGCGGGCGATCGCATTGCAGCCAGAGGGGGTGTCTACGGCGCAATTTACTTCAATAGCCCACTGTGCCCCCTCCAGCCTGGCCAAAAAGTGA
>NW_017309402.1:48531-59113 GCF_000935625.1 Nanorana parkeri
TGGCCATGACACAGGAAGTACTGCACACAGGAAGAAGGAAGGGGCGTACACTAGGGGGAAATACATCGTCACATGAGGAATAATTACAGAAAACATGTTTGTTACAACAAAAGGCCACTAGATGGCAGCATAGGATAACACATGGATTTAGCTATGAGAAAATAGTTAGGCAAATCACACTATATAAATTCTAACCTATATAACAATGCTAATATTAACTGAGGCTATGCATCTCATATTCTATGCCCCTATTGGGGCGGCACAAGGACAACAGAGCTGATTTGTAACAATTCTCCAATTCATCTCACTTTTCAGGTCAGCTCTGTTGTCCTAGATTGTTCCCTTCTCCGGCCTTCTCCAAACTCTTCTCCCTTTAGTGAATAGCTCTGTAAGTTCTGTTTCTTTAGTGCAGCGGTTCTTAATGTGTGGGTCGCGACCCCAAGTGGGGTCGCGCAAGTGAACAGGGGGGTCGCCGCGATCGAAATCCCGGCCACTAGTAGCGGTGAGCAGAGCCACCGTCAAGGGTGTCCCCCTGTCTGTGACTGACTGCACATTACTTTTTTAAAGATGGCCGCCGCGAGTAGCGGCGGCCATCTTTAAACCTGGCAAGTGCCCACATCTCATTTCATATATTGCCGAAGCGGCAATATATTAAATGAAAATCATTCCCTGGTGGTCCAGCGGGGAATCAGTATGACCTGCATTTCTTGCTGAAGCAGATCATACTTAACGATCCCTCGTGATCTCTTGCTGATGCAGATCATACTGATCGATCCCTCGTGGTGCCGCCGCTGATTGGCAGGGATCAATTAGTATGGTCTGCATCAGCCTGAGATGCAGATCACAGTCACACTGATCCTCCACTCGACCATTAGGATAATCCAAGTGCCACACTGGACCCCAGCAATGCAGCCCCCGTTCCTGCAAAACAGGTAAGCAGGAGAGGGGGACAATTTTTAATTAACAATTGTTTTTATTGTGTGTTTTTTTAATGTGTGTGTGTGATTTTTTTCCCCCCCATTAATGAAGCTACGTGTGTCTGTGTTTTTAATGTGTGTGTGTAATATGTATGTTTCATTACGTGTGTGTGTTTTGTTTTTTAACCACTTCCTGCGGGTTGACATAAATATACGTCCTCCGCTGGAAGTGGTTATACCAAAAAAACGGCTGCTCCTGCACACCACTTGCAGTGCGTTCCGGCCGGAACGCACTGCATCACATTGCGACCGACTCACTTTTTGGCCGGGCAGGAGGGGGTCTGGCGGGCCATTGAAGCGAATGGCGCCATAGCCACGCCCTCCGGCCACAATGCGATTGCTCGCACGGGATCGCAAGGCACATTGTGCCTGCAGTGCGTTTGGGTGCGGTGCTGCAAGCACTATTTTGATCGCACTGTACCCGACCACACTGCAGGCACAATGTGCCTTGCGATCCCATGCGGGCGATCGCATTGCAGCCAGAGGGGGTGTCTACGGCGCAATTTACTTCAATAGCCCACTGTGCCCCCTCCAGCCTGGCCAAAAAGTGAGCCGGCCGCAATGCGGGCAGTGCGTTCTGGCCAGAATCGGACCAGAACGCACTGCTTATGGTGTGAACTAACCCTAAGCCCTGCGTCCAGTAGACATGTGCGATTCGTTTCGGAAAAATTAGTTTTCCGGACGAAATTAGTTAGCAGTAGTCTGTACGCATTTTCGTTTGAGGACGAATTTTCATTGCAGCAAAGTGACAATTAAAAAAAAAAAATGTCACTTTGCTGCAATGAAACGAACGATACGAACATGAAACGGAAATGAACATTCGTACCGACTACTGCTAACGAATTTCCTCCGAATCCCGAAAAACGAAAAATCCGAATCAAAACAAGATGAAACTAAACGTTTTATTTTTTTTTGGGGTTGGGGTAAGCCTTTGCAGAGGACAGCATTGCTCTGAAGGCTGCGGCGTCTCAGGGTATTCTGGAGGAAAGCTGCAGCAGGTACTGATTGTTGTATTGTGCAGAGTGTCATTGTCTTGTAGTGTCATGCGTTTTCCAACCAAAAATTAATAAAATGCTTTAAAGTGTTATTAAACCTGCAGGTGTTGTTGCATATATGTAAGGCTGCCAAGCAGTAGATATATGCAAAAACTTTTTTTTTTTAAACCCTTTCAAACCAGTTTGAAAAAAAAGAAAAGGTATCAAAATCATGTTTCTTTTTTTTTGGGGGGGGGGACCCTTAATGGTTTCTTGAACCGGGGCCCTGGGGTTTCTAGTTACGCCTCTGGTCCTCTTCATGAGCGATGTACACAGGTGCACAATTTAGGTGCTGGTCACTACTACTCCTTGGACCCAGGAATGGAGATCTCATCCCACCTAGAGCTCTATGAAATTTCCTGGCTCCAGGATCCCAACTATGATCCAGAAAACACGGAAAGGACTGAAAGGCAGTTCTTTCGTGGTACAGGTAATTTCTTCCTGGAGCCCCTCTGGCTGAGAACCCTGGGTGACTTTGAGGCCACCTAACACCGTGGTATTGCCACGCAATGCCACACTACAGATGTGTTCTAATGGAAACCAGTTCCTGGTCTTCCTGCTGCCACTTGTCACCCAATTTGTACTCAGGTTCTTTTGAGGTGGTGATGTCTCCTATCCCAAATAATGCAATTAAACCTGCGTGTGTAGAGGGGTGGAAAATGTATTTTGCTGGCAAATTGCATCAGTTGAAGTCCACCATGAGTTCCTAAGTTGGCTGTGTTATTCTAGTTGGTCATAGTGCTGTGACACTATGAGCACACAATCTGTTATCAATAGTAGCCGGGTGTTAGTCCCCTTTAGTCTCCCCTCCATCTCCTTGCTGCCAGTCTTTGGTGGCTGCTGCTGCCCATCTGGTCAGTTATATATAGAAGGGAAGAGGAAGGAGTGAAGCATTTTCTCCCCAGAGCTTGTTCCCCAACCATCATAAGATCAAACTCACTCCACTGGCAATGGGAAGTCTGTGAACCCTTAGTATTGGGATCAGAGCCTATAATACAGGACAGCTGGAGACCAACTAACAGAACCCCTGACCATTGGGGAACACCAAAGTCTAAGTGCACTTATTATTACCAAGTATTTGTAAATAATCAACTATGCAAGTAAAACATTAATTGTAAGCTATTCCATTTGGACATATTCAGATTCATATCTGTGTGACCCGGGATGAATAGTTAATGTAAATGTGTATGCACCCTTGCGGACTCTTCTGCATGTGAGGACTGGAGTACCCGCTGTCCATCCTGTGATCCTCCATGGGAAAATTAGAGTGTTGAGAGTTCCACTCCTGGTCTGGTCTATGGAGAGTGTGGAGGATTGCACCATTAGGTCAGGGGAACCATATGGCACATCCTATGAACTGTTCAGGTTGTTCTGAGGGGGTGAGTGCTTCCCCCTGAACAGGTACCTGGGTATGTGCAATTCATCAATGTAAAGTGAGATAAGTGGTTGTCCTACTAGGCCGAGGACCACCCATAACCAGGCAAACCCCAAATGCTTCCAAGACAATGCTGTGCATCATAGCCATGAGGGGAAGCTAGCCTGGCCCTCATCTTACATGCTGGTTACATTTCACAAGTGTGAGTTGAATGATATCAAGCTTTTGGTGATGTTGTATTAATAAATCAAGTGACGATATGAAGTCCTCTTCATTTACATTTCATTTATGGAGTGCATTAATTGGGGACTGAGGCCTAACCAACACAGAGGGAGGATTGCTTGATATATGTCAGACATCTCAACTCTCCCGGACGTTCCAGGAGTCTCCCTCTATAAGATATTGGCTCCCGGCTGCCCTGGAGAGAAACAATTTCTCCCGAAAAGGTTTACGCTGCTCATTCTAACAGAGTAAACCTTTCCCTAATATCTGTTTTTTTTTTTCTTGACATCGGGACCGCCGACCGCCATCTGTCAAAGAGAAAAGCAACCAGCATAGGAATGAATAGCTAGGCTTCTATTGGCTATTTCAATTTGCAATAGCCAATAGCAGACTAACTATTGCACCGCCCACTGCTGCTGTCAATCAGGTGGACCTGAAGTTCTCCACAGCAGCAGAGGGCGGGTGCAATAGCCAGCTTGCTATTGGCTATTACAAATTGAAATGGCCAATAGTAATCTAGCTATTAATTCCTATGCTGTCTTCTGTTGTTTTTTTTATTGTGATAGCAGAAGGTGTCAGAATACTTAAAAAAAAAAAAAACCAGCAGATAGCAAGGGAAGCATTAGCTTCTTTGCTATCTGCCATAATTTCAGGGGGGTGCTCTCCCCCCACCCCGCGGATGTGGGGGAAAAGTGGGCACCAACCTGAAAAGAGAAGGGCACCTCCCAGAAATAACTTATTTCAGGTTGGAATCCGTGATATGTCAATGTCAGAGGATACTTTCCAGGGTGCAATCCTTAGTGGAAAGACATCTGAACAGAACGGAGAGGGGATTGCTGGATATTTTATGTTGTTGGAGGATATAGATCACAGGTTCTGTTTTTGTTCTGGAATGGGGAAGTCATTGATATGGGGAGTCATGCTGAAGAAAAAAGTTTTTTGGGTTGCAGAGAACAGAGATTGTTGTGAATGAATACAAATATGTTTTGCTTATGAATCTCTGGCACCATGGCAGCCATCAGAAATTTTGGGCCGGCCCCCCGCACCACCTGGTCCCCCCCCTGCACCGTTATTATTATACATTTATATAGCTTTGACATATACTGCAGTGCTATACAGAGAACACTGAGCCAGTCACATCAGTCTCTGTACAGAGGATCCGCTGCAGCTTTGTATAATGTATTGCTGGAATTCATAGGCGTAACTAGAACCTTCAGGGCAAGAAACTATGAAGGGCCCCCCAGCCGCCATTAACAAGAAGGCTGCCGAGGTCCCCAGCAAGCGCAGGACCTCAGGCAGCCGCTTGAGTTTAAAAATCTAGTGCCGGTGTTCTGTCGAGAACGCCAACCCAGTATCTGCGTTTGCACACAGGCGGATCCCGGTTTCCTCGATCATACTGGTCTGTGCACAAGCGCAGATGCTGAGGTCGGCAAATTCGATTACGTTGGTATTCTAGACAGAACACCGGTATCTGCGTTTAGTATCGGGGCATTTTCACGAGTATGAGTACTTGTGAAAATGCCCAGTATTGGCACCGACTGGTGCATACCTACTTAAAAATATAATGCATTGCTGGGACTTGTAGTCCTGTATAGTTGGTGCTCTTCTGCATTACTCTATAATGAATACACAGCAATGCAGAATACCACCAGCTATGCAGGACTAAAAGTCCCAGCAATACTTCTTAATAAAAATCATGGGGATGCTGAATACCACCAGCATCACCCTTCCCGGTCCAGACTTACCTGACTCTCATGCAGGGCCCTCTTCTGTGTCCCGGTGGCCAGGTGGTGGGGCTAAGAGGAGAGGGTCCTCACACAGAAGAATGTGCTGCCTGGCGGTGCCTGCAGTACATTCTGCTGGACTAGTGACAGCCTCTCCAGCCCCGCCGCACAGCCGCTCCTACATGCTGCGCGTGGCAGAGCGGCACTATCTTGGGGGGGCATCTTCTTCCTCTCTGGGCCCCCCCGCCAGTGCTGGAATTTGTAGTCCTGTATAGCTGGTGGTATTCTGCATTCCTGTATAATGATTATACAGTTATGCAGAATACCACCAGCTATACATTTCACATAAAGTCAGCAATACTGCCACACCAATGAGAGGCTGAGGAAAGGGGGATTATAAAAGAAAATGAAGGAACGCTAAACAGTAAATAAGCGATTTATGTTATAAATGGTTTTTGCGCTGTGTTGGCGTTTGTGCTGTGATAAAATTATACAGGTGTATATTTAATTACAACACAAGGTATTACAACGCACGACAATGCGTCACAAAGCTTTGCCATGCGCTGCCACAGATAAATTAATGTTTATTTACGATAGAAAAAAATCATGCACTGCGATGCGTTCTAACAACGCACTTCAGCGCATGTGCCTGGCGTACACCACAATATGGTGCACGTTTATGTTATGTGTGTGTGGGGGAGGGGGGTTGTGCTTTTTTTTTTATTTACACATTTTAAATTTATTTTGTAATTATTATTTATTATTGATTTACTGTTGGGGGGGCAGTGCTCTTCTGCATTACTCTATAATGAATACACAGCAATGCAGAATACCACCAGCTATGCAGGACTAAAAGTCCCAGCAATACTTCTTAATAAAAATCATGGGGATGCTGAATACCACCAGCATCACCCTTCCCGGTCCAGACTTACCTGACTCTCATGCAGGGCCCTCTTCTGTGTCCCGGTGGCCAGGTGGTGGGGCTAAGAGGAGAGGGTCCTCACACAGAAGAATGTGCTGCCTGGCGGTGCCTGCAGTACATTCTGCTGGACTAGTGACAGCCTCTCCAGCCCCGCCGCACAGCCGCTCCTACATGCTGCGCGTGGCAGAGCGGCACTATCTTGGGGGGGCATCTTCTTCCTCTCTGGGCCCCCCCGCCAGTGCTGGAATTTGTAGTCCTGTATAGCTGGTGGTATTCTGCATTCCTGTATAATGATTATACAGTTATGCAGAATACCACCAGCTATACATTTCACATAAAGTCAGCAATACTGCCACACCAATGAGAGGCTGAGGAAAGGGGGATTATAAAAGAAAATGAAGGAACGCTAAACAGTAAATAAGCGATTTATGTTATAAATGGTTTTTGCGCTGTGTTGGCGTTTGTGCTGTGATAAAATTATACAGGTGTATATTTAATTACAACACAAGGTATTACAACGCACGACAATGCGTCACAAAGCTTTGCCATGCGCTGCCACAGATAAATTAATGTTTATTTACGATAGAAAAAAATCATGCACTGCGATGCGTTCTAACAACGCACTTCAGCGCATGTGCCTGGCGTACACCACAATATGGTGCACGTTTATGTTATGTGTGTGTGGGGGAGGGGGGTTGTGCTTTTTTTTTTATTTACACATTTTAAATTTATTTTGTAATTATTATTTATTATTGATTTACTGTTGGGGGGGCTACGGTGAAATATCTGGGGTCTAAACAAACCCCTGACATTTCCCTTTTGAAATAGAAAAAGACATTGAGGACACAGAGTCCTCAATGTCTTTTTCTGCAGCCTCAGCACTCAGTGAATGGGAAGCACTCAGTACAGAGGCTTCCCATTCATTCACAAACTGCTGATAGTAAGATATTTACTATCAAGCAGATTCTCAATGGGGAAAAGCCTCTGTACTGAGTGCTTCTCCCCATTGAGAAATTCATGAATGAACAGGAAGTGATGTAAATCGCAGTCTGTTCATTCATAACTGGGGACACATAGTACTATGTATCCCCAGTTATTTACAAACACTGGAGTGATCAGACGATCGCTCCAGTGTTTGTGCTATGCACGGAGGATCGGTAAATATCAATGATACTTACCGATCCTCTGCTCGGCCAGGCACACAGCCGCTGTCATCCTGAAACTGACAGGAGGACAGCGGCTCCGCTCTCCTCCCCGCCTGCCTCGATCACGATGATCGAACGGCAGGCGGAGAGGAGAGCGGAGCTGCTATCCTCCTGTCGGTTTCAGGACGGCAGCGTCTCCCCCCTCTCGGATTTGCCACTGACCTGCACACCCAACCCGCTGGACTGACCAGAAATGACATTACGTCACCAACGTGACATCACTTCCGCATTCAGACGAGCAGCGTCATGATGGGGCCCCGGCTTGTCTCGAAGCAGCTGGAGCGGCAATGCTGGGGCCCTGCGCTGCTAGGGCCAGGCCTCCGCTGCTGCGGGGGCCCAGCCGCCTCCTCGCCCTTCACCATCGGCCGATACTCTTGTATGGGTCCCGGGCGGGCCCCTTACATGAGTATTGGCCGTACCCCCCTGATGGCGGCCCTGTCTGGCACTGAGAAGTTGTGGGGATGAGTGTAGTCACTGGAATTTATTAGCACAGTTATTTGTTTTTTTATTAGATGTTTATTTCTGCAAATTGATTTATAATTTTCCATTGACTATGAAATCTCTGATTATACTGACACTGCGGCAGCTCAGAGGTTTTAGGGTATTAGGGGATTTTACAAAATGGAAATAAGATTGTATAGAAAAATCTATTATTTTAAAAACTGCAGAAAGAAATTATAGATGAAACATCGTGCTTCAAACGTCTGTTTTTACCTAAGTCACTCGTTTTTATTTCTTCCCAGAAATTCAGATGAAGCACAAACAACATCTGATGGAGAGGACTGAGACTCTAGAGGAGCACAGACCCCCAGGAACTACCCTGGAATCACAAAGATTCCTCATCAATGAGCGTTATGTGAACCTGGTTGTAGTCTCCACAGATCAGTTCAGGGAACGTCCCCAGAATGAGATAATACAGACCGGGGTGAGACATGAGGAATGCTTGAAGAAAACACAATCTGGACTGGAACATATTTCCCCCAACAGACTGTTCCGCTGGAGCCCCCAGTCACAATGTGCACCACATGCAGTAATGGTGAGCGGAGTGCCAGGAATAGGGAAGACCACACTGATACAGAAGTTTGTCAATGACTGGGTGACCGGAAAACACTACCAGAGATTTTCTTTTGTCTTCTTCTTCAGATTCCGGGACCTTAATAGACTGGGAGAGGTCAGCTTGGAGGGGATGATTCTTCAACAATATCCGTATCTGAGGACTCAGATTGGAGATATATTACATCATCCAGAGAGATTGATGTTTATATTTGATGGCTTAGATGAAAGTGTTCACCAAATGGAGTTCACATCATGTAAACTGTCCAATCCAAAACAGAGAACAGAGGTTGGTGAGATTGTGGTCAGTTTGGTGAGGCAGAGTCTTCTTCAGGGTTGCTCTGTACTGATCACCAGCCGCCCAACCAGACTGGCCTCAGTTGATACTCATGTCTTCCAGAGAATAGTGGACATCATGGGATTTCTCCCCAGAGACAGACTGATCTTCTTCAGAAATTTCTTTGGAAATGAGGAATTATCAGGAAAGGCTTTTCATTATGTGAAGGAGAATGACACGCTGTACACTTTCTGTTATATCCCATCATACTGCTGGATCATTTGTACAGTGTTATCAATGTGCTTCAGAGGCCAACCAACAATCACTGGTCAGCTGATGACATCATTGCCCAAAACAGTGACACAACTCTTTGTGATTTATGTCTCCAACATGCTGGCCAATCACAGCCAGAATAAAGATGGTGGTCACCCTGCCCGGGAAACATTGACTATGAAATCTCTGATTATACTGACACTGCGGCAGCTCAGAGGTTTTAGGGTATTAGGGGATTTTACAAAATGGAAATAAGATTGTATAGAAAAATCTATTATTTTAAAAACTGCAGAAAGAAATTATAGATGAAACATCGTGCTTCAAACGTCTGTTTTTACCTAAGTCACTCGTTTTTATTTCTTCCCAGAAATTCAGATGAAGCACAAACAACATCTGATGGAGAGGACTGAGACTCTAGAGGAGCACAGACCCCCAGGAACTACCCTGGAATCACAAAGATTCCTCATCAATGAGCGTTATGTGAACCTGGTTGTAGTCTCCACAGATCAGTTCAGGGAACGTCCCCAGAATGAGATAATACAGACCGGGGTGAGACATGAGGAATGCTTGAAGAAAACACAATCTGGACTGGAACATATTTCCCCCAACAGACTGTTCCGCTGGAGCCCCCAGTCACAATGTGCACCACATGCAGTAATGGTGAGCGGAGTGCCAGGAATAGGGAAGACCACACTGATACAGAAGTTTGTCAATGACTGGGTGACCGGAAAACACTACCAGAGATTTGCTTTTGTCTTCTTCTTCAGATTCCGGGACCTTAATAGACTGGGAGAGGTCAGCTTGGAGGGGATGATTCTTCAACAATATCCGTATCTGAGGACTCAGATTGGAGATATATTACATCATCCAGAGAGATTGATGTTTATATTTGATGGCTTAGATGAAAGTGTTCACCAAATGGAGTTCACATCATATAAAATGTCCAATCCAAAACAGAGAACAGAGGTTGGTGAGATTGTGGTCAGTTTGGTGAGGCAGAGTCTTCTTCAGGGTTGCTCTGTACTGATCACCAGCCGCCCAACCAGACTGGCCTCAGTTGATACTCATGTCTTCCAGAGAATAGTGGACATCATGGGATTTCTCCCCAGAGACAGACTGATCTTCTTCAGAAATTTCTTTGGAAATGAGGAATTATCAGGAAAGGCTTTTCATTATGTGAAGGAGAATGACACGCTGTACACTTTCTGTTATATCCCATCATACTGCTGGATCATTTGTACAGTGTTATCAATGTGCTTCAGAGGCCAACCAACAATCACTGGTCAGCTGATGACATCATTGCCCAAAACAGTGACACAACTCTTTGTGATTTATGTCTCCAACATGCTGGCCAATCACAGCCAGAATAAAGATGGTGGTCACCCTGCCCGGGAAGTGCTGACATCTATTGGATGGATGGCAGAACATGGAGTCATGAATCACATGATTGTATTTGATGAGCGTCATCTGGACTCATTCAGTGTGAGAAATGATAAACATCTCTTTTCATGTTTCATGAT
>NW_017309402.1:59283-68547 GCF_000935625.1 Nanorana parkeri
CCCCGCCTGCCTCGATCACGATGATCGAACGGCAGGCGGAGAGGAGAGCGGAGCTGCTATCCTCCTGTCAGTTTCAGGACGGCAGCGTCTCCCCCCTCTCGGATTTGCCACTGACCTGCACACCCAACCCGCTGGACTGACCAGAAATGACATTACGTCACCAACGTGACATCACTTCCGCATTCAGACGAGCAGCGTCATGATGGGGCCCCGGCTTGTCTCGAAGCAGCTGGAGCGGCAATGCTGGGGCCCTGCGCTGCTAGGGCCAGGCCTCCGCTGCTGCGGGGGCCCAGCCGCCTCCTCGCCCTTCACCATCGGCCGATACTCTTGTATGGGTCCCGGGCGGGCCCCTTACATGAGTATTGGCCGTACCCCCCTGATGGCGGCCCTGTCTGGCACTGAGAAGTTGTGGGGATGAGTGTAGTCACTGGAATTTATTAGCACAGTTATTTGTTTTTTTATTAGATGTTTATTTCTGCAAATTGATTTATAATTTTCCATTGACTATGAAATCTCTGATTATACTGACACTGCGGCAGCTCAGAGGTTTTAGGGTATTAGGGGATTTTACAAAATGGAAATAAGATTGTATAGAAAAATCTATTATTTTAAAAACTGCAGAAAGAAATTATAGATGAAACATCGTGCTTCAAACGTCTGTTTTTACCTAAGTCACTCGTTTTTATTTCTTCCCAGAAATTCAGATGAAGCACAAACAACATCTGATGGAGAGGACTGAGACTCTAGAGGAGCACAGACCCCCAGGAACTACCCTGGAATCACAAAGATTCCTCATCAATGAGCGTTATGTGAACCTGGTTGTAGTCTCCACAGATCAGTTCAGGGAACGTCCCCAGAATGAGATAATACAGACCGGGGTGAGACATGAGGAATGCTTGAAGAAAACACAATCTGGACTGGAACATATTTCCCCCAACAGACTGTTCCGCTGGAGCCCCCAGTCACAATGTGCACCACATGCAGTAATGGTGAGCGGAGTGCCAGGAATAGGGAAGACCACACTGATACAGAAGTTTGTCAATGACTGGGTGACCGGAAAACACTACCAGAGATTTGCTTTTGTCTTCTTCTTCAGATTCCGGGACCTTAATAGACTGGGAGAGGTCAGCTTGGAGGGGATGATTCTTCAACAATATCCGTATCTGAGGACTCAGATTGGAGATATATTACATCATCCAGAGAGATTGATGTTTATATTTGATGGCTTAGATGAAAGTGTTCACCAAATGGAGTTCACATCATGTAAACTGTCCAATCCAAAACAGAGAACAGAGGTTGGTGAGATTGTGGTCAGTTTGGTGAGGCAGAGTCTTCTTCAGGGTTGCTCTGTACTGATCACCAGCCGCCCAACCAGACTGGCCTCAGTTGATACTCATGTCTTCCAGAGAATAGTGGACATCATGGGATTTCTCCCCAGAGACAGACTGATCTTCTTCAGAAATTTCTTTGGAAATGAGGAATTATCAGGAAAGGCTTTTCATTATGTGAAGGAGAATGACACGCTGTACACTTTCTGTTATATCCCATCATACTGCTGGATCATTTGTACAGTGTTATCAATGTGCTTCAGAGGCCAACCAACAATCACTGGTCAGCTGATGACATCATTGCCCAAAACAGTGACACAACTCTTTGTGATTTATGTCTCCAACATGCTGGCCAATCACAGCCAGAATAAAGATGGTGGTCACCCTGCCCGGGAAGTGCTGACATCTATTGGATGGATGGCAGAACATGGAGTCATGAATCACATGATTGTATTTGATGAGCGTCATCTGGACTCATTCAGTGTGAGAAATGATAAACATCTCTTTTCATGTTTCATGATAGAATCTGGTCAGCCTCCTGATGTGGATTACACCTTCTTACATCTCACTCTTCAGGAGTTTTTTGCTGCTTTAGTCCATTTCATGAACTATAATCCGGACAGATTACAGGAAACACTTGATGATGCTGAATCTCACGATGACGGCCGTGCTGAAATATTTATTCGTTTCCTCTGTGGTCTCTCAGACTCTTCTACTAGATCCATGTTAAAGTCTCATGTGGGAGAATTGTCTACTCCGACGGCCAGACATGTCATCACCTGGATCCAGCAGAAGATGGGAAAAGAACAAGGAAACAAGAGAGATCTTCTTAATGTCTTCTACTATCTCCATGAGAGCAGGAATAAGGCTCTGGTGTCACAATGTGTTGGATCAAACAAAGTTGACTTTTCTGGTGTCCTCCTCAGCCCTCTGGACTGCTCTGTGCTGTCTTCTATCCTTCAATCCTGCAGAGAGACACAAGAAGTAGATCTAAGTTCATGTTATATTCCGAGTGATGGATTGAGGAAACTTGCACCGGCTCTTCACAACATCAGGAGTTTGAGGTAAAGAATAACTATGAATAATCCCATTTCTGTGTTAAACTGGAATGATCAGCAATCTCCCAGAGAAATGACTGATTATTGGTGTTACTTGTCTTCTATTATATGAGAACTTTCTATGTATTGATGTGATCACATTGGATGACGGCACAGAATGAACAGATGAGTAGAGGCAGCAGAATGGGATCTCTGGGATGTCTGTCAGACACGTAGCAGTGATAGTATTGGTCCAGTGTCTGTGGGGTCTCTGACCTTACAGAGCTACAAGAGCCCAGCACGGCCTTATGTGTGACCCCCGGAGGAAACTCTTCTTCCATTTATTGATGAGGTCACTGAATGATCAGATAAGAAGAGGAGTTCATGGAAATGTTTGTTTTATTATAATTACAGAATAAATACAGATATAACATTAGAGATAACTGTGATTTACATTCAGGTCCTTCAGGTGTTGCTGTCCCTGCAGGCGGCACAAATAATGAAATGGACTCTATACTTTATATGTACAGGTCAGAGAGCTTCCCTCAGTGTGATCTCCAGGCTTGTGCTGACATCCCGCTCTCATGCAGAAGAATATATTCCTGGACACCATTAGATGTACTCTGGGGAGGTTGGGGGGGTTCTGACTTTGCCGGAATGTTCAGCCATCTCCCCTCCCCCAAGAGCTCCCTCTAGTGGTGGTAACAATGAGTGACAGTAAAAGATGTCACCAAATGTATTGGGGTCAATGAGGAAGCTGCAATTAGAGCAGAACTCCCGTCTGACCCTCAGTCCTACACAGCTGTACCGGCTTCTCCCTTCTATTGTAATTGTTTATTCTGATTTCACTGCACACTGTGAGCTTCTCAATCAATTGGAATATTTGTATGACGCCTCTCAAGAGTCCCCCACTGCATGCATCAGGATTAAGCCTCTTGAGAGGGGTACTGAGGTGGGGTGCTGTGATGTTTTTGGGACACCATGTACAGCAGCTGTTTGGCCCCTCCCACTATTCATGATCTGCATGTTTTGCATAGAGAAGCACAGAGACCCAGTGACATCATTGGTTCCAAAAGAAGATAATTACAATAAATAGTATAAGGTAACAAGTTACTGTAATATAAACAATTGTTTTGTTAGAAATGTCATTAGAATGTTAATGAGGGGGAGGGAGGAGCTAGAGAAGCAGATTAAACTTCAGCTTTTAGGTGGTTTGAGGAGGTTTATGAGAGTTTTGAAGACTCAATGGGGGGAATTTATCAAAACTGGAGCAGACAAAATCTGGAGCAGTTGTCATGGCAACAAATCAGCTTCTCTCTTTCATTTTCAAATCTTAACTGAACAAACTGAAGAGAGAAGCTGATTGGTCGCCATGCACAGCAGCTCCAGATTTTGTCTGCTCCAGTTTTCATCAATTCCCCCCAAGGTGCTTGTAATAACGCTAAGGGGTTTTTCTTTGAGTTCTGTAAGATTTTGGGGGGGGTTTTATTTTTATCATATGACAATGATCACACACAGATAAGAGACATGTCAGACATTATGTAACAGGGATATGAATTGTTTAATACTATAAATGTACAATAATCTGCTTCTTCCTGCACATCCGCTATTCTGTGTCCAGGATCTCCCCGAGACCAAATTACAGCAATCACAACTAGAAACAATTCCTCAGAGACACCATACGTACTGTACTGACCCCCCGGAAACTTCCGCAGAGACACAATCACCAGACTGACACCCCGGAAACTTCCGCAGAGACACAATCACCAGACTGACACACCGGAAACTTCCGCAGAGACACAATCACCAGACTGACACAAACATTCCCAGCCTCTTACATTGCTCGTGTTACTGGGCTCAGAATATGAAGCAGCAGCATATGTACAGAGCAGAGGTCCGCTGTATGTAACATACAAAACATCATCATACATTGTACAGCCGTCTACAGTATAAGGCCCCGTTCACATTAAGCGATTTATCGCGCAGTAATTCCCGCGATATCGCTCTTCAATGAATTTCAATGGAGCAAAGGGTCCTGCTGTCGCGGGTCGTGTGTCGCTACAGCAGGACCCTTTTTGGAGCGGATTTTGCCGCGATTCTCGCTTGCTCAATGCAAGCATTTGCGCGATATCGCGCGACATGAACGGGGCCTAAGGCCCTATTCACACTGAGCGATTTATCGCGCGATTTTTGCAGCGATATCGCTCATATTTCCACGCGATATCGCTCTATGTAGCTTCTCCAATCCATTTCAATGGAGCTGTTCACATCTCGTCGCTCAATATCGCTTGTAGCTCGTCGCTGGTAGTTTGTCGCTCCTACATGACCCTTTTTTCAAGCGATTTCGACCGATTTTGCTCCTGATTGCATACAGCCCAATAGGAAAAAGTTGCGCGATGTGGCTCAATATCGCACGATTTTCATGTCGCTCAGTGTGAATGGGGCCTAATATGATCAGAGTGATGTGACGTGATACAAATGATGTAATGTGCAGCGTAGTGTACACAACTCAGAGTCCATGGGAGCAAATATTCCCCTAATGTCAGTCATCAGTACACACTGCAGGGGGATGGGGGACACGGAGGGCTGGGGGGTGGCACTGCATGACACTTTGGGTAATTTGGAGGGCTGGGGGCACTGTGGATTGCTGGGACACTGCAGGAAGCTGGGGGCACTGTGGGGCTGGAAGGCACTGTAGTAAGCAGGGGGCATTGCTGGGGCACTGGAGGGCTGGGAGCACTGTGCGAAGCTTGGGGAAATGTGGGAAGCTTAGAGCAATATGGTAGACTGGAGGACAATATGGGGGGATGGAGAGCACTGTAGAGGTCTGAATGGGGGGCCTGTGAGTACTAGGAGGAACTAAGGGCATTTTGGGGTGCTGGAGGGCACTATAGGGGGGCTGGGAGCATTAGAAAGGTGTGGCACTGCAGCACACTGGGTGCTGAGGAGCATTGCACTGAATGCACTGAGGAGCATTGCACTGAGCGAGGATCACTTGGAGGGACTCTGCAGCACACTGGGGACTGAGGAGCACTGCAATGAAGGAGGATGGACAGAGCGAGGATCACTTGGAGGGGCTCTGCAGCAGAGATTACTCCCAACTTCCATCTCGGATTGCTTGTCATGGCAGGAATCCCATGGGAAGTAACAGCCCCTTCCTGCACCTTACATCAGTCCTCCAATCCAGTCCTTCCTCTACACTTTTAGTTCTCCCCCCACCTGGGTCATTTTCTAGAAGGAGGAGGAGAGAGCACAGCCCACATATCCTCTCTGCTCTCTCCTTCTCCCAGCGTTGTCTCTCTGATCCGGCTGCTATCTGACAATAGTAACACTGCTGGCCCTGAAATCCTGATGTGAATGAAGCGCTGACATCTCTTTGTTTTCCAACATTGTCAGCTGAAGATTATGACAAGAAAACCAGAGAGCCAGTAAACCCAAAAAGCTGGCATTGCTGGGAGAGATCTAGTAGGTGTCCAGGTATGGTGATAGGTCACATGACAGGAAATCTTATCCAGAAGCGCCAGAGGCAGTCATTCCTCATCCCTCACAAGGAAGAAGTACTAGGCATATGTGGAGGGCGCAGCTCCAATACAGTCAGGGAGACTGAGACATCTATAAGAACACACAAAGAGAGGGGCGCCTTTCCTAGTGCAGAAAGGTTTATTCAACAGTAATAAAAAACAGGCCGGCAGGTACTCACAAGTGTAGAATGACAACAAGCTGAAGGACAGTAAGAAAACCGGAGCAATGGAGGGATCCGTGTGAAACGTCCTGTATACAGATCAGTGAAGTGTCGACGCGTTTCCGGGGCACGCCCCCTTCATCAGAACGGTGATAGGTCACATGACAGGGAAAGGAAGAACAGGACTTTACTCCCCGGGGGGTGAGCGAGGTTTGAAGCTGCTTTGAATCAAGAAAGCATTGATCTGCATCTCCTAATGATACCGTGTTTCCCCGAAAATAAGACAGTGTCTTATTTATTTTTTTTGAAGGGGGTCGAGGTGGACAGGGACTGAAGTTGCTGGGTCGCGGCTCATTTATATGCTAATGACGGGATTTGCATATTAATGAGTCGCGGTATTCCAGGGATCCCAACCTGAAATAATCAATTTCAGGGAGGTGTCCCTCTCATTTCAGGGAGATGCCCCCCCCCCCCATCCACGGAGGGGGGGTTAGGGGGGGCTGGGAGAGAGCACCCCCCTGAAATGATGGCAGATAGCACATGAAGCAAAGCTTCTTTGCCATCTGCAGGCTTTTTTTTTTAGTATTCTGACAGTTTCAAAAAAAAAAATGCACAAGAATGCATAGCTAGATTCCTATTGGCTATTGCATTTTGCAATAGCCAATAGCAAACTAGCTAATGCACCCGCCCTCTGCTGCTTTCAATCACCAGAAGAGGACCTGATAGAAAAATTCAGGTCCCCCTCTGCTGATTGACAGCAGCAGTGGGCGGGTGTATTAACTAGTTTGCTATTGGCTATTGCAAAATGCAATAGCCAATAGGAATCTAGCTATGCATTCTTATGCCTTTTTTTTTTCTTTTCTGACTGACGGTCGGGCCGCGGCTCCCGATGTCATAAAAGAAAAAAAAAACGATCGCAGAGAAAGGTTTAATCTGCTCGATCGAGCAGATAAACCTTTCCGGGAGGAAGTGTATCTGTCCCGGGCGGCCGGGAGCCGCTATCTAATAGCGGGAGACTCCCGGAGCGTCCGGGAGAGTTGGGATGTCTGGGTATTCATATGCAAATCGCCCTTCCCACTCCAGGGCCACTAAATGAGGGGGGTGGGACAGGGGGGAGTCAGGTCCTAAAGTTGCAGAATCTTTGACTTTGTTCACACCATATACAGTGCGTTCCAGTGCAGCTAGCTGCTGGAATGCACTCTATCGCATAGTAAAGTCCCCTGTGCGTGCTGGGGCAGGAAGGGGTGTGGTAGTGCATTGAAGTCAATGGCACCGCTGCCACACCCCATGCCCGCAGTGCCACATTAGTGCCTGTGTTGCGGTCCAGTGCGGTCCGAAAAAATGGTGCACCAGAACACAGGGGGGGAGTTTACTATGCCATACAGTGCGTTCCAGCAGCTAAACGCACTGGAACGCATTGTATATGGTGTGAACAAGCCCTTAGAATTGGCCGGTGAAAGAGAGGCGAGATGCTGTACATCAGGGGTGGCAAACTCTGGCCCTCCAGCTGTGGTGAAACTACAAATCCCATGATGCATCTGCCTCTGCGAGTCGTGCCCGTGGCTGTGAGAATCTTGCAAAGACTCAAGGGACTTGTAGTTCCACAACAGCTGGAGGGCCGGAGTTTGCCACCCCTGCTGTACATCCACACTGCCCACTCTGTGTACCCAGCCACTGTCACCCTCTCTGTGCACCCACCTACACTGCCACCCACCCAAACTGCCACCAACTCTGTGTACCCGCCCACACTGTCACCCACTCTGTGCACCCACCTATACTGCCACCCACTCTGTGCACCCATCCACACTGTCACCCACTCTGTGTACCCACCCACACTGCCACCCACTCTGTGTACCCACCCACACTGAAATAGATCACTGTCTCTGGACGCACGTATCCTGCGTTCAGGGACAGTGATCTAGTGCAAACTGCATTTATTCGTATTATATAATGATAATATATGCTGTAGTTCAAGCACCAGAGGGGGGTGCGGATTGGGGGGGGCCCTCTACAAATTTTTGCTATGGGCCCTGTGATTTCTAGTTACGCCCCTGCACCGAACTAGGTCTTATTTTCGGGGTAGGTCTTATATTACAGAAATCCCTGAAGATAGCGCTAGGTCTTACTTTCGGGGAAACACGGTATGTGATAGAGCAGCTCCTGGTGCTGAACGATCAGCGCTCCCACTACCACTTATGCTGGGTTCACACCTGGGCTTTTCTCAGCCCATTTTGTGGCGCTGAAAAATGCCCTACGCGCGAAAAAGTACTTGAGCTTCTTTTTCGCACAATGGGGCAGATTTCAGCGCGTATCCATTGGTTTTCCTGAATGTGGCTCGGGGTTAATTTTCTGTACCAAAGCGGTAACCCCGAGCCACACTCGGGAATACAGCGTAGGTCTTACCTTGTCCGCGATCACAGGCACTGTAGAGGGCCGTAAAATTCTAATTGCTGGGCAGTTGACGGGCCCCCTGACGGCCGCGGGCAGCGCGTTCGGGCCCCACAACCTTCATTGGGCCCGGGGCAAGTGCCCTCTTTGCCCTGCGTTAAAGACGGCCCTGAGGTAGGCTCAGACTAAGTGTTACCTCTCAGTCTATATTCTGTGTGCAGAAAAGTATATGTAATGGATGAGTTTCAGCTTTTAGAAATGATTGTGCTGAGATTTATATGTGTCTTTCCCTCATATAGTAATAGGTATAGTATAGGAATAGTAAATAAAGTATATTTTTTGGATAAAGGGACTGCAGCCTATGTGTGCTGTGCAAAAAGTGAGTAGGCTCAGGTTCTATATAGGTTTGTCCCTTTCAGCCCCTCCCTCCATCAGCACAATTGTATACCTTTCTCCATGGCACGTGTAGTGTGCCGCAGCCTTTTCCTCCAGGTCTTTCACAATTCTAGCATTACCCTGCTGTGTCTAGGGTTGCCACCTTTTCTTCAAGCCAAACCCGAACACTGTAGTGCCTCACGGCAATTTTTTTGTAAAGTATACCGTATTTTTCGCTCCATAAGACACACTTTTTTGTTCCCCAAAAGGAGGGGGGAAAATGTGCCTGCGTCTTATGGAGCGAATACCTATCGCCCGACGCATGCAGTTTCGGGCTCCGGGCGAGTAGTTTTTTTGTACATTCAGCCCTGCTCCTGACAAGCAGAGCTGAATGTACAGTGGGAGCCGCTTTACGTTTAATAAAAGTGATATAATTAGATCACTTGTATTAAAT
>NW_017309402.1:70103-70548 GCF_000935625.1 Nanorana parkeri
TACAGTAGAAGCGATTTTGGCGAGTCAACTGTCGCCAGATCAATTCTATGGGCCGGTAAACTGTCCACCCAACGCCCCCCCTCCCCTGCGTTGCCCAGGCTCCTCTGCAACCCTTGTGTGCCTGGGACCAGCATCTCAGGTGTCGGTGGGAAGCTAGGGAGGAGAGCGGAGAGCCTCGGTTCACCGATCTCCTCCCCGTACTATGGGACCGGGAGCGATGCAGATTACATCACTACACTCCCTGTCCCATAGCTGTCAGTGCTGGGCTCCTGAAGCCTGTGATCTGCACTTCAATAGCTCATTTCTAGTGTAAAGGTTACACTGGGGGTCTTTTGGACCCCCAGCATCACCTTAAAGAGTACCTGTCACTGCTAATATGCTATCACATGGGGGGCTTACAATTGCCATGTGATAGCAATTCAAGTTTAAAAATAAAACCGTTTTA
>NW_017309403.1:0-332 GCF_000935625.1 Nanorana parkeri
ACGCCCAGGTGTGAACCGGGCCTTAGATATCAGCTTGCTCTTGAATGTCCAGAGTTATTTTCTTGGAGTGATTTTATTTCTTTTGCTGCATGTCTCCATTGATTGGATTCATGTTTAAGTAATTTTTCAATGTCGTCCCACAATGTTTTTTCTATTATGTTGTTTGTCTTAGCAGTATATGACAGCTTGTAGGATGGTATTCCCTTTGTAATTTCAGGTTGATCAGCAGAATTTTACATGGAACTTGTAGTATCTATTGTGAGTTCAACTTTTTGTTCTGACTCCTGTGCCGCTTCACTTTGATCAGCTTTCTTTGCTGGTTCACTGGGCAG
>NW_017309403.1:4772-5444 GCF_000935625.1 Nanorana parkeri
CTCTAATGTGCCCTAGACTAGGCTTTAATCCATGCAACATTTCAAATGGGTATAACACTCAGGCTAAATATAGGTATCTTATATATATGGATCACAGCAAACTTGGAACTTGGATATATGGTGGCCACTTGTAACTATTTGTTAATAATGGATAATGATGATGTAGCAACAGTTCAATTTGTCAAGCAGACTGTACCATGACATACATACAGTATATATTGCGGAAGTTACTTCCAAAAGCTGGATGTATGCATCTAACAGCAGTCACTTAATAAAATATGTAGTAGTGCTTGCGGTTTAGTAGAACAGTTCAGAAAGTTCAACGCGTGGCACAGAGGATTGATACCGATCTTTCCAATTCCACTGGTCTACAAATTTTGGGAAACTAACAACCTCCGAGATAAAATGTGTTAATTCTTACATATTTTGAACAGCGACACCTACCCCGTCCCCACAAGCCAGGGTAGCTGTAAGAAGGAGAACAGTGCTCGGGCCCCGTAGACAGAGGGGCGGACACGAGGAGGACAGACTGATAGATTTCCTGGACTCGGTGGCCCATCCTGTACCCCAACTGTCCCAATCCGCACTTTTCCTGCTCAGCTTGGAGAAGAAACTGGAAATGGTGCCTTTAAACAGGCAGAGGGCAATACGGGACAAAATCACCAGAGATAT
>NW_017309403.1:5720-28308 GCF_000935625.1 Nanorana parkeri
CAGGTGGATGAGCCTAACTTTGTGCTCCCAAATTATCAAAATTTATAATTTGGCACTCCAAGTCCCGTAATCCCGCTGTTTGTTTATATGCACCATTTTCAATTTCTGGTATGTTGAGCCCAGTTGAGCAGGAAAAATTCCTTTTCCCTTTGGCTGCTGTTGTGGCCTTGCTTGAATTTATTATAATGTTTATAGCACTTCCTTAAATCTTAGATTTTATAAAGATTTTATACTATTTTACAATGAGTTTGTGTCTTTTTTTGTGTTACTGTTTGCAAAGGTTTTAACTTATTTTAAGTTATGGTTGTGATACACATATGTAGCAGGGTCACAGATGTCATATGTAAAAATGAATATAACAAAAACACCCAGGGTACAATTCCATATGATTAACTCATGACAGCACTTACCGCAAAGTAATGATCAATCTTTCGGCCGGAGGAATGCTGTCCCTCATAAACGTCATGGCGCTCCAAATGGACAGACATTAAACGAAGCAGCTCATCAAAACTGTAACATATAAAAAAGTAGGTGGTCAAAACTAGCAATTAACTTCATTTGTTATCATTAGCATTTCTATCAATAATAATCAACAAGCATTGTATGTGTACTAACCTGTTTATGGACATGCGTGCATACGAAAAGAATTTCTCCTCATGGCCACGGAGGTTCTCATACATCGCCCAAAATTGACCTCTTTGTGGGCGGTTGACAATTATAGGATGGACCCAGAACCTTCGCCTGCTCTGTCTCTTTCTCCTCAAATGAATAAGGCGCACAGCCGCAATGATTGCTGCACTTCGTCGTCGCTTGACAATATCCATAATAGCTCCACTCAGCACACTCTCCTCTCCAACAAAGGAACTTCACACAGCACACGGTCCTTTTCAGACAAAGAAACAGGAAAAGGAAATGCTGCGACTCAAGAAGTTTTTCCCATTGGATAAATCCCGGAATTCATTTTCATTGGACGCCTGTGTAGTCTATCAAAAAACGCGGGTAAAACGCGCGTTTTATAATGTAAAAACCGGTTCACAATACGCCTGAAAAACTTCGGTAAAAAACGCGCGTAAAACGCGCATACATAAAACGCCAAGGTGTGAACCAAGCCTAATAGTAATTAGTCACACTCAACTGGACTTGTTATGTAATGCTAAAGATGTTTCGTAGCTTTCCAAGCCAAAATTTTGGTTCTGATAAGTGTCAGGAAAATACCCTAGCATTAGAATGCACACAGGTAGCACAAACACCTTAATCCAATTACCATGGAATGTGCTAAGACAGGTGATTATTATCCCAGAACAGGAATGAAGGTGTGAAAGTTGTGAAGCCACCCTGTTTTAGTTATATAATCCCATCCTTAGTATCAGGAAGTCCCCATAGGTTCCATCCTTAGATTTACATGGCTGAAGGTATGTCCTGTTGTGAAATTGCTTGGGCACAGATGTTAAAACAGTGGAAGACAGGTGGTGTTGTAGGCCCCACTCCTGTTCATGGATGTTTGTTTTACTTTAACATAGCTGGCCGCTTTCATGCTTCTTGAGAACCGATTGTTCTTTTTCTGTTCAAAATGTGCATCTCACTGTCCTCAAAAGAATGTGCCTTTTCCTAAAGGTGAAGGAAAACCTCTGAGTTTTGACCCGTAGAATTTGCTTTCCTTTCTTGAGCCATTCAGTTTCTCCCCTCTGTTCAGTAATCTCATGTCTTTGCTGTAGCTTGTGGATGTTTTAATGATAGCTCACGCAGGTTAGCCACAAACGTTAAAAGCACTCATGAGATGTCTGTGTTCTTTTTCTTTAGGTCCTGCGTTTGTTGTTACTATCTTAGCCCAATGTTCTAATAACTTTGTATTTCATAGAGTGGTGGGAGGTAAAAAGCAGATACTGGTCTATATGGGTAATTTTGCTACAAACCTTCATGTCCAAATCACCCTCCTCCTTGGCATGTAAAACACAGTCATAAAAGGGTAAATAGTTATTCTGTGCCTCTTCCTGTGAAAACTTTTTTTGTCCACTGAGTTTATGTGTTCACTAAAACTTGTATTTCTGATGTTCTAATTTGACCCACATTTCATCCACATACCTAAACCAATGACTTGGTATTATCATCTTGAGAGAGTTCAAGGCTTTCTTCCCTACCTAGTTACAATGAGAGATACAAGTAGTCCTATACCACAGTCATGTTGCTATCTGTAGAAGTAGTAACAGTTACCCTTGTACTTGAAAGAGGTGGTGTTGAGACAAAGGTCCAGCAAGGGACTTACTTGCTCAAGCTTGTGTTTTGTCCAACTGCCAAGAGTATTGTCCCATTTCAGATGTTTCCTTACAGTCTCACAAACAGTTGGTGTACAGTGAAAAGGGATGTGGCATCATAGGATACCATTGCCTATTCTGGCTCTAACTTCAATCTACAAACCCTGTTGACAAATGCTTTAAAAATTCTAAATATGGTGTACCATGTTGCCAGCTAAGGGTGATAGACTAGTAGCCAGATATTTAGAAATGTAATATGTGACAGAGTTGATGCTGCTAACAATTGGTCTTAAAGGGGCTCCTTCCTTGTGTATCTTTTGGGGTCCCTACAGGCATGGTGTAGCATTCTCAGGATAGAGATGGCCGTACAAGGTCCGATCAATTACTTTTACCCATACTAGTGTTGTAAGCACCAGACACATGAACTCAGGAGCATGATTATTGATCATGTACACATACATCTAAGAGGGGGCGACGGGGCCAAACAGCTCTTATGTAGAGAATCGTTCTGGATTAATACCCTAGACATGGTGCACCCCAGGGGCCTCAGTACCAACTTTGGGACTGGCTTGTTTCCTTGCAGAAAGATGTTCTCCTTAGTATGCTTCTTAGTCCCAACAGTACCTAGCCATAGGTAATCTGAGAACATGTAAATAGCATACCAATGGGCTGTTGGTTGCTCCAGCAGCAGCTTTAAGACTTAATTAATGCTCTTTATAATGTATAGTTTGACACATCCATACATGGATATGGCCCCTCATGTAGCCCCTTTACATTTCCCCACCAGGTTGTAAACTCATTATTGACTTACGGCATTCATCATTAGTTTGTGCTTATTATGGCAACGTTTATAAATTTTACATGGCTTCCATATGTTTGATCTTGCTAATATGTTTATATGTACACCTATACATCTATTAATGCTTGTATATGATGAATGGTTTAATATCCCTTTATGCCTATTTAACTAATGAGCCGCAATATTAACAGATAGGTTTTTTATCTGACAGTGACGCAGCCCTGATAGGAGTAATACAGATGTAATATGCTGTTTCTGACAGTGATGCAGCTGTGACGGACGGAATTTGGGTCCAGTCATCACCAACGTTGCGATCAGCATATTGTTGTAATTTGAACTACTTCTGTGCAGCACATGGTATTATGGTATGATTTTCTCTTTATATCATTTGGTTGTATAAGTATACATGAGTTTATGTTTTCCCAATATGGTATTTATTATGGCCATTTTTCTACAGATTTTATCAAGCTGATGGCCGCTGTAAGCCTTTTATTAGTTCTGCAGGATGGGTGGGTCTTTTTTTCTATACTCCCTCTTCCATCGCTCTTGCCCTTTGTTTCCTCCCCCTTTTTTCTATGCGCTCAACTTTTTTTCTCTTTTCCTTCTTTCCATCCCAGTTGCCATCTTGGCTGCATTCTTCAGCACCTCCATATACTTGCTTCTGCCATGACACCCCAATTCACGCTACACATGCATGGGTGGGCGAGATTGGGACACACACTTTTTTTGATTGGATAGGCAGGTAACGATCGTGTTACCAGCACTCACACATGTCCTACTTTGGCACGGCGCTTCTTAGCGGCTCTGATACATCCATCCAGCATGAACTATACAGCTCCAGTCTAAAAGCTGAGTTTCTCAGCAGGTCATCTTCCATCCCCCAGGTACCACTCCCTTGGGTAACTCAGTACACCCATAGTATATTTGACTCTTATTTGGGGATTAAAATGCCACTTGCACTTGAATCTCACTTGTTTTATGATTGCTTCAGGCATTGGTAATGTACACAGCTTGTAACAGTTCAGAATTGGAATCACAGGGAAGGATTAGACTGCGATGTCTACCCAAAATGAATTATGCCTACAAAATGCCTTTCCTACTTTCGCTTCCATGGAACAGGGCCAAAACCATCTGTGTCTGAGGTCAACTATTGCAACTGTTCCTCTTTTGAGGGGACTGTAACTCCATACTTTCCAACTTTCTGAGATGAGAAAGAGGAACAACTCACAGCACAGTGTATTCAGGCAATAGAGGGTTTCCTTTATTTTGGCTTTCCAATGGCAAACAATATAATTAAGAAATAAGATGAACGTTTTAGTGCAGAATGACACGTTTGGTAGTCAAATAGAACTTTTTCATAGAGATTTGTACATCAGACCACAAAGAGGGACAACTGAGGAAGAAAGAAGGACAGAGGGATTTGGTTCTAAATGAGGGACCCTGTGAATGGTTTGTAGCTATGTATGTCTTTAGGGTTAAGTTTGTACTGTGTCGCATTCCTAAAATCCCCTGCTCCCTTCCTATCACGTTGGGAGGTATGCATTTCTATAAGAGGAGTTGGCGGTGGATCGGAGACCTGCACCAGCGCTGGAGGGACATCTGAAAACTACAGGAAAGAAGAAGATGATCGGATTAAGAGGCATAATTTATGACCCTTACATTAACATTGGGGGCGGTATCCTTTAATGTTACTCTAAGAATTGTTGTTTTGTCAACATCAGAATTGTATTTAAGTTACGTGGCTTGGATAGTGTTGTATATTACTTTGTGCAAATAATGATTTTTTAGTAAGGTTTCAAAAACATGGAGAATGACAGTAAAAGATTACAGGAGTGTCACACAGCCATATGATATGGTGCCAAATAAGCTTCACAAACATGGAGGATGTTTCTGCATGCTCAAATAACGGAAAATTGTCTACTTACCTATCGGTAATTTTCCTTTCCTGACACCAATACATGGCAGCACATGATGGGTGTGGCCCCACCCCCAGCCCAATCACAGGACCAGTTATACTATAAATTGAAGCCCTTTTCCCAAGGCCACCATTCTCGTAACGAGTACTCAATGCGAAAAGGCATGGGAGGGTCATGTATGCTGCCATGTATTGGCGTCAGGAAAGGAAAATTACCGATAGGTAAGTATACAATTTTCAGTTTTCCTGACACCCACATGGCAGCACACGATGGGATATAGTGATCATACAACCAGGAAGGGTAATTCTGGGATATCTTTTATTTGCTCAAACATATTTTTAGTATAACCGGCTTGAGCAGTGAGGATAGAAAAAAGAATGGTGGCCTTGGGAGACGGGCTTCAATTTATAGTATAACTGGTCCTGGGATTGTGTACTGCCATGTGGGTGTCAGAAAAATATTTGTTACAAACGGCAAAACTGGAGCATAATCCTCTCTGTGCACTTAATTTCATTTTATTGTATTGTATCCTAAAAATACTGGTTTGATAAACATTTGCGCAAATACTGTGCAACATAAAAAAATCCAACTAGCTTTTTTTTTATTCTACACGGCCTCTGCTTTCAGAAAATAAACCATTGTTTGGGGGTTTTAAGCTGTTTTCTAGCCAAAAATTTAGCTTTTATCATGTGTGTGCAAATATTAAGAAATTGCTCCGGACAGCAAGTGGTTAACAAGAGCAGGGGAAGCAGATGGAGCTGAGCCAGGGACATTTTATTGCCCCAGAGCTTGGCCACAGTTGCCCTTTAAGCTATTTTATTTACAGATACTTTACATCACTGGTTCTCAACCTGTGTAACCTCAGGACCCACATTTGTCCTCGGTCATTAAGTCGCGACCCAAGCCGCACTGCTATGGAACCCACGGCAGTGTGGGCTGCTGTGCTGTGATGGAGCTGCATCCATACGTGCATTGCCGGCTCACATGTGCGCCTGTAGAGGTGCCGGGAGCCAGAATGTGATGTCACCCCGGTCCAGGCACCTCAACAGGACACTTGCGAGGGAGCTGTAAGTAATGCATGTATGGAGGGAGTTCCTTTGCTTATTATGCTCTTAAAGTGACACTCAGAGTACGATGCACTACAATTTCAATACAATTTAGTAAACTAAACATGAGATTGTAGTCCTTCACAGGAGCGAGCTTGGAATGGTGGCTAATTTACTACACACAGGGACCATGGGGAACAAAAGTAGCCCCCCTCCAAAAGGAAGGGCAGTGTCAGCACCAATTCAGAGATGATTTGAGGATCTACAGCCGAGTTATACACAAGTAAGGTACAGTACTGTTAATAGTCATGGTACTTGAATGTATTTTTAAGATTTTACTCCTGAGTTTAGTGTCACTTTAACCACTTGTTAAACCCCCTTCCTGCCCTGTCCTTCCTGTCCAGGCCATTTTTCAGTATACAGCGCTGCGGTACTTTGACTGATATATATTCTGTCATGCAACACTGTGCTGAAATACATTTTATACAATTTTTGGGGGACAGATATAGCTTTCTCTTGGTGGTATTTAATCTCCACTGGGGTTTTTATTTTTTATTATATAATGAAAAGAGTTCCGAAAATTTTGAAAAAAAACTGTTTTCCCTACTTTATGTTATAAAACATTTATCAGTACCCAATTTCTTGGTAAAATATAAAAGACGGGGTCAAGTCAGGTAAATAGACAACAAACATGTCAAGCTTTAAAATTGGGCGTGCCTGCAAAATCGCAAAAAACTACCATGCCTAAAATTGGCTTTAAAAGCTTTTACCACTCATCAGTTTAGTGTTATCAGGGATTGATGGCCCTAAAATTATTGCTCTCACTCTGACATTTGCAATGATATGTAACATGTGCGGCGTATTTGTTGTGTTCGTACGTAGGCGCACCCAAAGTGTATTTACGTTTATATGTGCGTGCACACAGGGGTGGAGGACTTACATTTTTTTGGGTTGTTTTACATTTTTTATGACAAGCAGCAACCAAGTATAGAACTCAGAGAATACAGAGGTATGACAGCCACACCAACCTGATATCAGTCAACAGCCACCAACAGTATCACTATGTACACTATGCTAATACTATGAAAATGTGTCGCACACAGAAATTGGGCTGCACATAGAGGGCTGTCTGTCATTGCTCGTTAAAGCTTTACATCAGTGACAGACACACAGGAGTACTATACCAATAATTATAAGGAAGAAGACCGCTGTAAAACAGAAATGTAAGCACATACTATTGTGTAATAGATTTGGATGATTAAAACGATGAAACCATAGCACTTCTCTTTATTTCCAGAGGAACAGGAGCTACACTAAGAACAATGAAGAGGAACTGTATTAAGCAAATAATGAACGGTAAGTGAGTAGTTCTGTTTCTTTAATTAGTGTGGCTGTTGTTTCTCATGCTAATATGAATCTATTAGAGTTTATATTAAATGTTATTTCATCACAATCAACATACTATTGTAACTAGCACTTACAGTAATAAATGCCCCTGTCCAGATCTTATCTTTAAAAGTACATAAATCAACATACTATATGCTAATGTTGGTGATAGCAACATCATAAATGATATCAATAAAATAGAAGATGTCTTAGGCTTCTCAACCTAAGCACTAGAGTGTACATCAGGGATGCCAGGCTGTTCTTATCAAATCAATACCTCAGTGGAAACATTTCACTTTGTATGACAATTTTGATAAATGTAGAGTCATGCTACCCTACGTGTTATTTGCAGAAGTGCCTCAATATGACTTTCCATATGTCCTAAATGTACATTTGTCCTTTAGACTGATTTTTGCTGTTTCTGCTAGATTAAATATCTTCAGATAATGGAAGACCTGAGAACAGACAGAGTCACTGCAGGAATGTTATCCACCTTTAAAACTGACTCAACCGTTGCTAAATAATAAGCAGTAGGAAACACATTTTGATTGTTATGTTTCTTACCCCATTCCAGAATGACACTGCATTGTGCCTGGGCACTGCAGATAACTATTAAAAATAGCCGTGTCAGTGTTAAAAAGACTTTCTTTCTCGTTCAATAAAGAATAAATTCACTTTTTATTAATGAACATGACCTAAACGATCCCACCCCCTTCCCTTGCAAATCTATATTTACCGCAAACCGAGTGCCACTGCTCCGCTGTTTCTTGACATCCAATGCTGCAAGTCTTCCTTTCCTGGCTGCGTTCATCTCAACACTTGGACTGATCGACCCCAGGTTTGACTCCTAAGTTTAGTGTCACTTTAACATGTGGACATACTTGTATGTATTTTTTGTTTTTACTTGTGTTCCATTGCATTAACATCCATTTTTGACATGGTGTGTTACATTGTGCTGAAGAAAAGTATGAAAAGAAAAAGCATGCTCTACTTTTTTTCAGAGCACTGCAATACAACACAGTGGGATCTGGTCCCACTCACATTTTTCAGGTTACCTTCCGTTAACATCCAGTAACATCCGCTGAAAATCGGATGCTAACGGATTCGCTGGGAATGTGGAGGTGCAGCCAGCAGAGGGAGCACTGTGGCTCTGGATGTAAATAGCGGAACCGTTCCTGTCAGATCTCCATATATACAGATCTGCGGAGGGAGAGGGTTGAGGTAAGTGGTGGGGGGCAAAAAGAATAAGTGCATTTTGTTTTAAGGGATTCAGTTATGTAGAGACAATTGTGTTATACTGTTGCCTGCAAGAGAATTTGGTCACTGGCAAACAAAAAAAGCAATTAGCCACTGGGGTTTTTATGACATCCCTGCTTCTAGCATGGAATATTTTAATAGAATTTATGATGGCTTTGCTTTCCGTTAAATGTGTCTGGTCTGTGGCTTAATACAGTGGTCACCTTCTCTGCTCACATCAATGTGTCGTAAACTTAGCTGTGTTCTAGTTAGGGAATTTATGAAGTGTCTTGCCAAACCTGGCTGTCCACCCTAGACATAAGATTTAACTCTGAAAAGTTTGTCACTGACTTGTGAATTCTAGAGAAATGAGGGTGACACTGTGTTCAATACAACTTCCCCAGGCCCTCTACAATGTCTTCCAAAAGCATCGTGACTTGTAATTTTAGCTAATTTTTTTAAAATGTTTTTGTTTTCTTGGGTCTCCTCTTGAGCTCACTGTTGTATAAAAGAGATGGATGGCGTGACCATTCACTCATCGCCACTGTGCAGCCACCTTCCCCTATTCATGTTCCAGACCCACCATCACACTTGTCACTCTCCTCTTTTGACCCAGGCACCACAGAGGAGGTTACAAAGCTTCTCTCTGACACCCACTTCACCACTTGCCCCCTGGACCCTGTTCCCTCACCACTACTTCGGTCACCTTCATACTCTATCCTACACTCTCTTACCCACATTTTCAATCTCTCCCTCTCTACTGGAATCTTTCCGTCCCCTCTAAAGCATGCCCTGGTCACCCCAATACCCAAAAAACCATCATTGGACCCTACCGACCTCAACAATCTCAGGCCAATCTCCTTACTGCCATTCACCTCCAAACTCATAGAAAGCCTTATCTACAGCCGCCTGAGCCGCCACCTCGCTGATAACAACCTTCTCGATCCCTTACAGTCCGGCTTTCGCCCCCAACACTCCACTGAAACCGCCCTCCTAAAACTCACTAATGACTTAATAACAGCTAAACACAATGGCCACTATTCCTTACTCTTGCTATTAGACCTTTCTGCTGCTTTTGACACCGTGGACCACCTGCTCCTCCTCAAAAAACTCTACTCACTTGGCCT
The DNA here is from genome assembly GCF_000935625.1 of Nanorana parkeri. NCBI lineage: Eukaryota > Metazoa > Chordata > Amphibia > Anura > Dicroglossidae > Nanorana > Nanorana parkeri. The sequence continues at coordinate 15,483 of NW_017309403.1, forward strand.
ACAAGACTCTGCTCTCTCATGGTTCTCCTCTTACCTGTCTAAGCGCTCCTTTAGTGTCACCTACAATTCTAACTCCTCCCCTCCTCTTCCTCTTTCTGTAGGGGTCCCCCAAGGCTCTGTCCTTGGACCCCTTCTCTTCTCTATCTACACCTCCGTTAACACAACTATCCAGCCCTTCCCCCATGACAAGGTCCTAAGTGTCATCCTTGACTCGGACCTCACCTTTCTCCCCCACATCCAATCACTATCCAAATCATGCCGCCTCCACCTTCGTAACATCTCCAAAATACGCTCCTTCCTCACCAAAGATACCACAAAATTGCTCATCCACTCCCTTGTTATCTCTCGTCTTGACTATTGCAACTCCCTCCTCATTGGCCTACCTCTACACAGGCTATCCCCCCTTCAGTCTATCATGAATGCAGCTGCTAGGCTCATCCACCTAACCAACCGCTCAGTGTCTGCAACCCCCCTCTGTCAATCCCTACACTGGCTTCCTATAGCCCAAAGGATAAAATTCAAAATATTAACAACCGCGTACAAAGCCATCCACAACTCTGGCCCCGGCTATATCTCCAACCTGGTCTCAAAGTATTACCCTAACCGTCCCCTCCGCTCTTCACAAGACCTCCTGCTTTCCAGCTCCGTCATCAACTCCTCCCATGCTCGCCTCCAGGACTTCACTAGAGTGTCTCCCATTCTATGGAACTCTCTACCCCAACCTGTCCGTCTATCTCCCACACTGACTGCCTTTAGGCGATCCCTTAAGACTCATCTCTTCAGGGAAGCCTATCCCACCTCAACCTAACCACTGAACAATCACTTTCTCAAACAATCATCCCCGCACAGCTACCTCCTCATGTATCACTTGCCCCTCCCTTTTAGATTGTAAGCCCTCACAGGCAGGGCCCTCCTTACCATCTTGTCTTAAATTGTATTGTGACTGTAATGTCTTCCTTATATTGTAAAGCGCTGTGCAAACTATTGGCGCTATATAAATCCTGTATAATAATAATAATAATAATGTGTCCTGACCCTCTGGAGGTTTTCCTTGGGTCTTTCTTGTACATACATTTTATTGAATTTCCAAAAAAGAACAAATAAAGGGTATGAACAGTAAAAGACCCAAACATAGTAGTTACATAGTATTTAGGGTTGAATAAAGACACAAGTCCATCAAGTCCAACCCATATCGGTCCGTGCATCATCTCTTTCTTAGGAGTACTTGTACCCCTGTATATTATGGTCCCTCAGGAAATCATCCAAGAGTTTCTTGAACATTTCCACACTCCTGGCTGAAATCACTGCCAATGGCAGTGAGTTCCAGACCCTTACCGCTCTTACCGTGAAGAACCCCCTTCGTCCCTTGTGCTGAAATTTGTTTTCCACCAATTTTAGGTGGTGGCCTCTAGTTTTTGTAACGGAGGTAATTTTAAAGAGTTTGTTGCCAATTTTGCTGTCGCCATTGAACATCTTGTACATGAAAATCATATCCCCTCTTAATCTCCTTACTTCCAACGTGAACATGTTTAAATTTATGAGCCTTGTCTCATAGTTCTGGTCCTCCATTCCCCTAATTAGTTTAGTTGCCCACCGCTGGACCCTCTCCAGATCAAGGACATCTTTTCTTAATACTGGTGACCAAAACTGGACCGCGTACTCCAGGTGAGGCCGAACCAGTGATCTGTAAAGTGGCACAATTATAGAATTGTCTCTGTAGTACATCCCCTTCTTAATACAGGACAAACCCCTACTTGCTTTGCTTACAGGAGCTTGGCACTGCAAACTACCCTTTAGTTTGTGGTCTACAATGACCCCCAAGTCTTTTTCCATTTGTGACTTCCCTAGAGGCATACCCATAATAGTATAACCCATTTGTTTATTTTTATTTCCAAAGTGCATTACTTTGCATTTATCAACATTAAACCTCATCTGCCATATATTCGCCCACTCCCCTATTTTATCCAGGTCCTTCTGTAATCCTATACTGTCTAGGTCCGTTTCTAATACCCTCCCTATTTTTGTATCGTCTGCAAACACTGAAATATGGCTATTCACACCCTCCCCGATATCATTAATAAACAGGTTAAACAATATGGGTCCCAGCACAGAGCCCTGAGGCACACCGCTTATTACAATAGATACTCTCTGGACCCGTTCCCGTAGCCAGTTCTCTATCCACGTACACACCACCTCATCTATGCCCATAGATCTCAGCTTGTGTAGTAATCGTATATGTGGTACCGTATCAAATGCCTTTGAGAAATCCAGATATACCACATCTACCGGCCTCCCTCCATCCATATCTCTACTTACCCCCTCATAAAAGGTTAACAAGTTAGTCAGGCAGGAAAGATCTTTCCTGGACACATGCTGATTGTCATTAACTATGCCCTTATCCTGAACAAATTCTACCAAATAGTCCTTTATTATGCCCTCTAGCAGTTTACAAACCACTGATGTAAGACTGACCGGCCTATAGTTCCCAGGTTGGCATCTTGCCCCCTTTTTGAATATTGAAACTACCGTGGCCTTCCGCCAATCACTTGGGACTCTACCAGTCAATATTGAGTCTTTGAAAATGAGGAATAAAGGTCTTGTTATAACCTCACTTAATTCCTTAAGTACCTTGGGGTGCAGGTTATCTGGACCCACTGCTTTATTTGCATTTAGTAGTTTAAGTCTTCGTCTTATCTCGGTTTCCATCAACCACTGGGGTATATTTTGTGCTGAACTATGTGTTTTATCACGTACGTTAAACCCGATTTCCTCCTGAGTGTATACCGAGGAGAAAAAAGTATTCAGCGCCTCGGCCCTCTCCTTGTCATTTGTGACTAACTTTCCGCTTTCGTTCTTTATTGGGCCTATCTGCTCCTTTCTCACCTTTTTACTGTTAATATATTGGTAAAATTTGGGTTTTTTTTTTTTACTAACTGTGGCGATATGCTTTTCGCACTCAATTTTGGCTGCCCGGATTACTAGTTTGCATTTTTTGTTACATTGCTTGTAGTTAAGGAACGCCAATGCCGTCCCCTCCATCTTATACAGGTGAAACTCGAATAATTAGAATATCGTGCAAAAGTAATTGCAGTAAGTGCTGCAAAAGGGGCCCAAACCAAGTACTGAGTACATATGCATGCTTGTACTTTTCAGAGGTCCGATATTGTTCTATGTACAATCCTTGTTTTATTGATTGCATGTAATATTCTACTTTTTTGAGGTTGTGGATTTGGGGTTCTTGGGGTTTTCATGAGCTGTAAGCCATAATCATCACAATGATGACAAATCACGGCTTGAATTATCTTGCTTTGCATGTAATGAGTCTATCTCATATATTAGTTTCACCTTTTAAGTTGCATTAGTGAAATAAATGAACTTTGCACGATATTCTAATTTTTCGAGTTTCACCTGTATTTTATAAATGACTCCCTCTTGTCCTTGACGTGTTGTTTTACAGTTTTATTCAGTCATATAGGTTTAGTCTTTGTTCTTTTGCTTTTGTTACCCAAAGGTATACACTTTGAAATGGTCAAACATCAATATACATATATTAGAAAAATAGCATGCCACCGAAATAATGTTATCAGGATTAGTGAGATGTATCAACAATCATGAAGCGGCAATCAAAAAGGGGGCCCAGTAACAGTAGAGAATAAGCATCCCACATATAGTGCAAATGTAAGGCCCGATTGACTATATACATCCCAAAAATCCAGTACCATGACTGGGGCAAACACCCATAGGCACTTTGCCATGTCAAAAAAAAAGAGGAAAGAAAAAACTGAACACCTTGAAAGAGAAACTAATCGAAAGACGGAAAAAAAGAAGGGATAGAAAAATAGAGACATACAACAAGAAAAAAGTACGAGATATATCTCACCCACTTCCACGTGAAACAATATAATTAATGTTATTTACTTCACCTCCCAGTGGTCATAATGTTATAGCTGATCGGTGTATATCAGGAAGTGTGGACTGTGGCACTGCTCTGGATGTAGAGCTGAATATAAAGTATCTTTATAAAGTAATGGAGAGAGCCAGAATCTAAGTCTATTTTCCAGAAAATGTCTTGCTCAGTAAGGGATGTAATCTGTGATCAGTCTGCCATGAGTAAGCAATGCCCCACCTACACTTCTTATGCACACAAAATGCAGTAACAACACACAATATGGGACAGTAAGAGCAAACCAAACATACTCATCTATTTATTAATAGAAGCTTTACAGTATGCTGCTGGACTGTCACCAGAAAGGTCTGGAACAGGTTGCCACTTGTAGCAGGTAAGTGCAATCACAATATCTGGCTGTGCTATAGATAAACAATGTGGTTTATATCATTTTAACTTTTTTAAGTAAGCTGCCTCTCCTACTATTGTAAATCAACCCCATTATGACTGTTTTGCAGGTAAAGAATCTAATTTCCAGTTAATAATAGTACCTGCTTAGGGCACGTAGAGATAGTTTTCAGCTCTGGATGAATACACAGTAATTTGTATCTTCTGCAGATGAAGTAGCATTTTGTATGCTCTTATTTTGATGCTGCAGTTACCCATAGTGGTCAGAACACAACATTCACAGATACAACCACTGTAAACTGAAATGTGTTTGGCGGATGAGTAACTACATTTTGTATGTGTTTGTTGCTTTTTGCACAGGTTTTACGGCTAGTTCACACCAAGTGCGGAGCAGATGCAGAGCAGAGCAGTTATGGAACGCATCAAAACTGCATCCAATTTATTCCAATGGTATTTGGGGCTCTAGTTAACACCAGAGCGTTCAGTAACAGAGCATGTAGAAAAACTGCAGTATGCCCTATTTTTTCTGCTCTGGAATGCACCAAAATGCATGTAAAGGCATCATAAATGCATGCAAATGCCATGGAACACACTGAAAGCCCATTTTAGGCTAAACAAAATGATAATTTGTGCAGAAACTCATGCAGATCTGGTCCGGATTTGGTGTGAACAAGCCCTTAAAGCTTGTAAACCTGCTTCTGAGCTAATTATACAAGCAAAACTCTCAGTTTCATACCGTAACAAAATACATGAGGAAACCACAAATGCTATCTGTTGACTTCTGCTGCACAAAACTATGAGGGAACAAAAACTACAACATCTATAGAAATGAGCAATTAGTAAGCCAAAACTGCAACATATCCTAGACTTGTAAGCAGGCACTATATCACTGTTCTAACTAAAATAATTATTTTCCTTCAACTGATGACAAAATGAGTCCAGATGGACTAAGCTTCACCTGAGTTCTCACCAATTCATGCAACTAGAAATCTGGCATAATTGAATTGTAAAAGTTTGTTCATCTCCTTAGGTTAGAATGCATGGGGATGAGCCTTTCTGAAAACAAAGTGCTTCCAGGCTGTAAAGACAATATAGCAAAATGATTGCAACAGTAGAAACAACTTTTTAAAGGGAACCTGTTAAAGTAGAAACATACGAGGTTGTATAGCCAATTTGTTTTTGTATGGTGATTGTTCAGTAAATGTTATCCTTATGCTTCCATCACTATCTGTTGTGACCCTGACCTGGAGCAAGAAGGTGTATAACAGGTGTCAAGATACTTGATATAAAAATGCTTTTTTCTAGGTCAGGAACTTAGTTAGCAATGGAGAAAGGGTGAGGATGACATCCCCAGAGATGCACTTTGATGAAACAAAGGTATATATTGACAGCTCCTATACTTCTATCCTGAGAGTTTCTATTAAAACATTGAACTCCCTTCTACATCCTACTCACCCACAAACTACCTATATCTCTTTAAGGGATATTGTAATTTACTGTACAGACAACACTGAAAATTTTAGTTAAACTAATAAATTAGACCCATTGCAATCCTCATGTCTTTCACCCCACCTCACATTTCCATTTCTGACTTTGCAACGTGTTCTCTGAAATTCATTCCACCTTACCTTCCATCTTACCCTTCTCTCTTCAAGGTTTATTGCATTGTAGCGTCTCTTTTTACCTTTTAGCCATTTCTCTAAAACAAGGGATTCGGTCCATTTCTCAGAAGCAGACATATTGCTGTTGTAATCAGAAATAAAATATTTTTCAATCTGGCAAAAAAGGTTAATTTTTTCATTCTGTAATTTAAGCATCTTGTTAAAGATAAATCAGGAAGAATGTCTGATGTACAGTTTCTCTCGGTCTTCTCCATAAGTAAATGTGGAGATGAAAATTATGTATTGTGGATACTTGAATGTATGTTTTCACTTTGGTCAAGTATTTTCTATGTAAATGTTTTGCATCTAAGTTACAAAAAAAGCCTCCTTCATGTGGTACAGGTATTATCATTACAAAAAATCTACAGTTTCAAAAGAATTAAATCAACAGGAATAGCAAGATAAGGTTATATTATCTGTGGCTTACTTACTGAGTTTCTGCTATGTAGATGAGTGCTTAGATTGATAACACCTTGGTGTGCACCACCTAATCCAAAGTACCCCTTGGCATAGGATCAGTATTCCCTGTGTTTAAATGTTTTCCAGACTATTCAAACAACCAAAAATGCACACAAATGCCCATTTTATAAATGACTTACTAAAACTCTGGGGATGCGCTGAACTTTTGGGCAAAAAATCGGTGCATCCCCAGCTTCTCTTCTCCCCACTGGGCACTTGCTGCAAGCTTTAATCAGTTGTCAGCAGAGGCAGCAGAGATCAGAGGGGACAGAGCTGATCCAGCTGCCGGCACCCAGCAGGGAGGAGAGAAGCAGTCAGGAGGTTGAGCAAGGCAGTGCGGAGGAAGGAGAGCTGTCAGGAAGTCAAGCAGGGTGGCGAGGAGGAGAACTCGGCTCCAGTGACAGGCATGAGGGGGCGGAGCAGTCAGGATGAAGAGTGGAGCAAACACTGAGCGATCTGTACTGATCACCTATGCCCATTAGAAGTGTACCCTTGGGTACACAAATTGTTTGAAAATAATTGGTTAATATCAATTGCTTTCTAACCTGTGAAGCCTGTAGACCTGGACCAAGGCATTTGCCTGATTGCTCGGTGAAATATCCACCCCTCCAGTCATGGAAATGTCCACTCCCATCCACCCTACTTTCTTGCATGAACACATTGGGCTTGATTTACTAAAGGCAATTAGTCTGTTCACTTTGCAAATTAATTTGCACTTTGCAGGGGAAGTTTCCCCATTGCCTAGTGAATGTGATGAAAATTCACTTTGCAAAGAATACAATAGATAATGTGTAAGAAAAATAATGTTTTCCTTGCAAAATGATTTGTATTTCTGTCCAGTGAGTCTTGAGATATACACAACCCTACCAGACACAAAGCCAGCTTGATTATCTGACTCTTCTCTACTGCAGTAGTCTTGTCACCTATTGCCACCAGAGTTTGACTGGACAATGAAGGAGCAGCAGCATAGTAATGGGTCAACCCTATATTCACTTTCCCCGCTGGGTCCTGGCTGCACACTTGCTCTCTACTTCTGCCAGAATGTTCATTACCAACCAGCTTTCTGTATGTGCACTGCAGCCAGGGCCAGTGCTAGTGTAAGGCGGCATAGGCACTTCAGTTCTCCTCATAAAGGATGTCCAGAAATCATTTCATTGAGCTAATTTGTTTGTATTCCATACAAATTGAACAATGCATCTGGGTGTATCACTATCACCATAGTGCAGGTCCATTTGTACACACACATATACATATATATATATATATATACTCTGAGTGGCCAGATTATTATGACCACCCCATCAGTACTTCATTGGGCCACGAGATGACTCCACGAGATGACTTCGTTGGGCCGCCTCGTGACTCCACGAGATGTTGAAAGGTGATGCGAGGAGTCAGACACTGCACTGAGAGTCTTGCCACTCTCCATTCTGCCCTAACATTGACTAGTCACTGACGGCCACAATTATCAGGAAACCACGAAATTAGATGTAATCATTTATTCAAATTAGACCATATCTAACATCCTAACTTATTTCTTCAACACAAATGAGTTGCAGTTTAGAAACATTACATTTACCTTTACAAAAAACTAATGCGTAATAACCTTCAACTTTATGGTTTCCAGTGCAAAAGTGTAATATTTCCCCCTCCATCATAGATCCCTTCTGTCGCACCACCTAGGTAAGCAAGGATGGAGGGCAAATTAACCCCTTAGTGACCAAGGCCTTTTTTCCGTTTTTTGTACCCATGATATAATCCACATTTTAGGCCTGAAAATTACTTCAACCCCCCACACATTATATATTTCGTGAAAGCCAAGACCCTATAGAATAAAATCGTGGCAGTTTAACATTTTTATGTTGCACGGTAGCGCAACTTATTATCAAACCCCAAAATGTAGTGACAAATGTCTTTAAATCCCCGAAAGCACAATTAAATACCTATTTTTTAAACAAAATACAGCAACAGCTGAGTCGCCTGATCGCTTCTATTGTAAAGCCGACAGTCATCTTTACAATTGTAAACAGGGTTCCAAAGTCTTTAGCCGCCGGGAGTCTGTTTAAACGGTCCTGGTGCCAGTGACGTCCATAGTCACTAAGGTACATAGTCACTAAGGGGTTAAACTCGGTGTCTTGCATTTTTTTTGTCTGTGATGCTGTCAAACAAACAACATTGTTGTCCTTTATATCTATCTTGCTGCACTGCTATCTGCTACCAAATGATCGCAACACATTAGCAGTGTCATAAAAACACACACAAACTTAGTGGCCAGTGGCTATTTGCTCTTTCATGTATACGCATACAGTAGATGACCCCAATAACTGGGGGCAAGTGGCTGTATGCCACATCCAAGAAAAGGAAATCCCCCTCCAGTGTTTAATCCCTACCTTTTTGTTCTAAAGCTTCTACTTGGACTCCTTTCACACTGCAGGTGTCTATTATTGCACAGTCATTGTGTCCAGAGCAATTTCTTACTATTTGCGCACACATAATAAAATATACATTTTTGCCTAGAAAACAGCTTCAAACCCCCAAACAATGATATATTTTCTGAAAGCGGAGGCCTTGTGGAATAAAAAAAATGGAGTTGCAATTTTTTATGTCGCACGGTATTTGCGCAAATGTTTTTCAAATCAGTATTTTTAGGATAAAATACACTAAAATGAAATCTAGTGCACAGAAACAGAATATAATACCAAATTTTGGGGTAAAATATAAAAGACGGGGTCACATCGGGTAAATGGATGCCAAACATGTTAAGCCTTAAAATTGCGTTCGCCCGTGAAGCCACAAAAAACTTCAATACCCCAAATTTTCCATAGGGAACAATGTAAACGCTTTTTTACGGCTCATCAGTTTAGTGCTAACAGTGACTAATGGCCCTAGAATTATTGCTCTCACTCCGACGTTTGTGGCGATATGTAACATGTGTAGCGCCATTGTCATTTTCGCACGTAGGCGCACCGACGCGTGTTCGCGTGTGTATGTGCGTGGATGTGGGGGGCGGGGGACTATTTAATAGCAGATAGGATGTGACAGGTCCTAATGTCACCCAGGGACCCCAAAGAAGCAGAGATGTGCTTCCCTAGCTTCCTCTCCTCGGTCTAAGAGCCAGAGGATGTAAATAGCCGCTGAATCTCTCTCCGATCGTTGCGGGGAGACCCGCCGAGAACACCTTGTTTTAACCACTTCTGCGGGTCGCCGTATATATACGTATTGTGGTCCGGAAGTGGTTAAAGAATAGTCCACTGGTCTTGGCTGTTTATCAGGTCTTCTGCACAGCTGTACACAGTTGGCCCTGTTACAACTACATCCTCTGTGACCCCAATATTTCTGCCATTAAACCCAATTCATGAGGCTATAACTGCTAATCAATTTAACCTCCCTGGCGGTAATCCTGAGTCTGGCTCGGGGTGAATTTTCAATGCTAGGAGCGGTAACCCCGAGCCAGACTCGGGGCTGCACAGAAAAGTGACACTCACCTTGTCCCTGCGATCCCGCGGCGTCCTCTGCTGTACGTGGCTCGAAAATGAAACTAAAAGCCGGCATCTGACTTTTAGTTTTGTTTTCAAGCGTCACAGCAGGCGGGAAATTCAAAAGGGAAAAGGTGCAATATACACAGAATACACACAATACAATGTAATCTGCTATGATTACACTTATATAACTTTTTTTCTGATTATAATCACGTTTGTTACTGCAGATAATGTATATGTTACAGCTTAGTGAACTGAGTCTGCTGTATGCTGCCCGTGTTCACCCCTAGTATATGGTCCAGGGCAGCTTACACTGAGTGGCCAGATTATTATGACCACCCCATCAGAACTTCGTTGGGCCACGCGATAACTCCACGAGATGACTTTGTTGGGCCGCCTCGTGACTCCACGAGATGTTGAAAGGTGATGCGAGGAATCTGACACTGCACTGTTGCCCTTCTGTTGTCTTGTACCAGTCTTGCCACTCTCCGTTCTGCCCTAACATTGACTAGTCGCTGACGGCCACAATTCGCACTTTCAGACCCAGATTTTCGGCTGACAGTCCAGTCTTTAAACAATTTCACAATGAGCCCCTCTTGAACATTAACAAATTCTGCTGTTTTGCTGATACTCGCTCCATTGCTCCGAGCGCCAACAATCATCCCACGTTCAAAGGCTGTAAAATCACATTGTTTACCCATATCTTCAGAAAAAAATCCCTTCTACTGTCGTGGTAAACAACCTGCTTCCCTATTTATAATGGTCTGGCCCTCTAGCAACTTCAGCGCAAAATTATAGCTAATTTGCCTACAAACGTCAGGTGGTCATAATAATCTGGCCACTCAGTGTATATTAATTGTCCAACACACAGCAACGATCTGATGTACATTACAGCAACCTATCAGGATCTGGCTGCTAAAGAAAATAGACTATGAACTGATCCCAATGTTTTGCCAATATCCTGGCTTTTTCAAGGAAATGTTGGAACAGATCTTTTGCCACTTGTCAGAACTCTTTGGAAGCTATCTTTTGAATTAACTTTGCTGCAGACATTCAGTCTCCTCTAAATTGGTCTGATTAGATAAATGAATGTGGGAACATGGGATCCTTTGACAGGATCTGCAAATGAAGAAACTATCAGTCCACCACAACAGAGGTAATTGCAGTTCTCAATGGTAATGTTACCGCACTTGTAGTCAGTTCATACTTCCTCAAGTCCCTGTTACAGACATACCTTGCTACGAACAGGGATGGGAGAAAGTGTCTGCAGGATTCAGAGCATTGCACCCGCGATCTGATGATCATAGTTGGAATGCTTTACTGGCTCCAAAGCAAAGAAAAACAATAAATATAAATTTTTTTTCTTTTATGGATATGTCTACATTTAATATAATTATTTTTTAAAGTGGACTTTAGCTTTAAGGAGAGACACCGGGAGCGGGTTCTATCAGCCTAGCGAGCATTCTCTGCAGTCAACCCACAGGGAATTGTTTTGAAAGACAATTCTTTAGGACATTCTCAATATTCATGATATATAAGGCAAGAAATAAAAATCATAAGTGTACTATAAACACACAATAGATGACTATATTGATCGGGTAAATAATTAATTAGCAAGGTAGCCACCGTTGCATATATACAATATAAGGGACACTGACAATATTGATAGAGACCAACCTATAGTTTTAGATTCCATATGTTGGTGTTTGGTTTTCTGGGAGGTTATGTTTGTTAATAAAAGGTTGTTTAATAGTTTAATTTGAGAACTTGGCTGAAAGTGTTGTGAGTACAAAAGGTGATCCATTGTACCTTGTAGTATCCAGCAATCTAATGACATTGCATCGTTATGTTTGTATGAATTATCCATTGTGAAGAAATGATTGCATTAGTGTTACTAAAACGTATTTTGTTGGATGTTTTGTTACATTGGTGAGTAACCAGCAATCCCAGTCATCCCAGTGCATATGACTTCCTGTCTTTTCCTTCTCTCTATTGAAGCGGAAGATGGTATTCACAATACTTTATTAAAAACTGTATGTCAACATGATCAGAAGATCCCTGGATAGAGAGAGCTGAAGATATAGGAAATTCTATTTAAAATAAAAAACAAAACATAAAACTTAGCGCCATCCATCCCAATTTCTGACCAAAAGAGCACCAGAAAGCAGGAGATGTCGACAAACTTAAAGTGACATTAGACCTTCATGTTTTTTTTTAAATGTCTGGGTTATGGGGGCCAGACTTACTATTTAAAAAAACGTCCTTTTATTCCTTATTTTTTTATTTCCTCGTTTCCTAGAACTATCAAGACTGCTGGCGCTGCTCACCCTGCACGGGTGCCTCCATCAGCTAGCCAACTGCTGTGAAGGCACCCTACGTGCATGGTCACGATCCATAGACACACACAGCATGCGGCCGGCAACGCCCTCTACCCATGCAGTCATATCTTGACTGACGGCAGAAGGAGCCCATGGCTCCTCTGCCCTCAGTACCCTCCCCCGAAACCAGGAACTTCAGGGAATCCCAAGTATCTTTCGGGTCACGTCAGAGGAGACGAGCGGCTGCAGGTGAGGGAAGGCGGGGGTGTTAGGAAAGTGCTAGGTGTTTTTTGCCTTAATACTACTTTAAATCAGGGTATACATGCTTCTGATTTCGACCAGTTCTTGACGAACCAGCTGAAATTCGAGGGACACTGGTCGGAAAGGTGCTAACAGCAGCGTCGGCACAATTCCGACCGGCATCCCTTGATCAGCTGATTGTCAGCTAATGATCAGGACAGGGCAGGGCAGGTGCTGGAGCTCAGCACACCTCACCCTTACTTCTCCATGGACAGACCACTCCCCCCCATTGTCATCCCTCCTATTCACTTTGCATTATTTAAAACACACATATTTAATGCATTTTTAAGTGTATTATATTTGTGTAAACATTCT
>NW_017309403.1:28338-51998 GCF_000935625.1 Nanorana parkeri
GAAAGTTATGTTTATTATAATTAACTCTGACTGTACTGTACTGACAGAATCCCTTATCAATTGTAAACTAGATCTGCATACAGTCTGTCCCAACAAAGGGTTAAAGACTTGGAAGCATTGTATGTTAATTAAAGGAAGTTCCGCCTGTCCACCAGTTTGCCCCTTTATTTCCACTTTCAAACTGCTCAAAGTAGACTGCAAATCTGCACAAAGACCTTCAGCAAAGAAATATCTAAAAGGTAAATATTTAAAAAAAACACTATTTTTAGGTATACTGTGTGAATATAAATACAAACAGTGCAGTGTTAGACAAAACTACATTAGAGAATAGCTTCTCTGCCTGTAAAACTCTGCCACTGCACAGGAGAGGTGCCTGTGACAGTTCTGTCACAGTTCTGTCACAGTTGCAACAGATTCATATACATCTTACCGAGGCATACACAAATCTGTCGTTTGTCACACTACAGTACCTAGAGATGGATTTCTAAAGAGGCTCCTGTTGGGGGATGTAAGTGACCTTCTAGAGTGAGCCTGGAGACTGAAGGGTAAATGCTGATTTATCATGCACATCGAATGTTTCTTCTGGAGGGGTTGAAACTTTGACAACCCCAGCCAGAGAGCCCCTGAGTGCTGCATGTGAGCTTGGGCACAGTATGTCATATAGCCCTGGGGGCCTCTGGTGACGTTAAGCGTCTCGCCTCTGGAATTAAGGCAATTTTCCTTGAATTACTTTACGGCCTTAAGAGAAACTGTAATTATCCACTACAATTATGTGTTACTGGTGAAACCATTGTCTTCGGGATGAAAAGGGGGAGTAACTCTCTGACAGATAGACATACATGGTAATGCTCACTTTGATATGCACACTGTGACACTCTGTTCTCATACCTGTGATTATGCAGGCCAGTCGTGGACTCACAGTGAACAACATTGTTACATATCCAAGGAAACCCTGATTACGTATGTCTTTGAATATCAGGGCCTATACACCACTCTCCAGTTGGGTGCCTTGTGGTTAACACGTGTGTTATGCAACACATGTTCAATGTGTTAGCCTGTTATGGTGCCACTCATTTTCATTGGCACCCCAATGTACCTCTGATACACATGCCAGCAGTGCACTACAATGCATGGTAACACACTACCATGTGTTGTAGTGCCCTGCATCATAAACAAAGGTGCATGTCCAATATTTGCTCCGTTTTGGTGCATTTCAAGCCCACTCTGGGCTTCCTTTATGCAACAACACTGAGCACAGCATGCAAGACAGACCAGTATGAATGGGCCCTCAGACAAAGATCCATCCTCCTTATCTTCACTCACTGCAGTTTCCTGGAATTATTCCAAGCTGGGTGGAGGAAAGACAATGGAAAGAAAAGTAATAAAATATATCTACAAAATAAAATGGGAAACTGGTGAAACGGTTTTACTAAATTTCAAATGGAGTAAAAAGTAAACAAATCGACATAAAGCAACAATGTGTAAAATAATGGAAAACAGTGAAAAAAGTGTGCCCTTTTGTGCATTTCACAGTGTTGATCTACTGGTTTTCCACTGGTACCAAAGCATCTGTTTCTTTCTCTAAAAATTGATTGGTGACGTGACAGTTTACAGTAGCTATGAACAGTACATACCTGCGAGTTTGATTTGAATGTTTGCCGATACTGTCATCTAGATTTGTTTCCTCAATATGCTCTGTCTGGCTGAGCAAATAGTTCACTCAGCTCATATATCGTCATATATATGGCAACAAAACCTTTTATGCTGGCTTTATTAACCTTGATCATAGTAATACAGAGATATTGTGAAAACTTTATTGCTTTATGGACATGATTTTGCTTTAATTCACCAATTTTAAAAAAGTTACAAGCTTGTTTTCCTGCACACGTTGTAAACTTCCAACAGCTGGATGCATCCATAATATTTCCTGTACACAGCAAGCACTTTTACATATTTTGTATCTATTACACAAATTACATAAATGTAAATAAATGTTCATCAAGGTTTCTGAATATTTTGCTGCCACATCCTGTGACTTATGACCTTTATATTGCAATAGGTTCTGCAGAGCATAGGGCTCTACCATTGTGCCAAGTTTCATTAGTTTTTGAATGACATTGAACTTATAGCAGGCATTTGAAAAAAGCGTCAGAATAATAATAAAAATAATCTTAGCAAAAACAATAGGTGTCCTGTCCAGGCAGGTCCTGCAACTTCATTGCTTGGTCACCTAATAATAATTTAAAAAATAATAATAGTAATCTTAACAAAAACGGAAAATTGAACTTCATACTTACTGTAATTTTCCTTTCCTGTCCTGCTCCATGGCAGCACACAATAAGTTACCCCACTCTCCTCCCCTTTAACAGGATCGTAACTAATAAATTTGACCTTCCCAAAAGCCCCGCTGTTCTGTAACTAGATGATTTCCAACGGGTGGGATTTCCTGTGCTCTCATGGAGCTGGACAGGAAAGGAAAATTGCAGTAAGTATGAAGTTCAATTTTACGGTTTTCCTGTCAGTTCCATGTCAGCACACAAGGGGAAAGAACTTGCACAACCAGGGAGGGAATGCTAAAATTTTACTTACACAGAAGCAGAAGCAAAACTTTTTCACCAGTGGTGAGAGCCACAGGCTCAGCACAATAATGTGTCACAAACATATGGATGGAAGACAAAGTGACTGCTTTGCAGATAGTCTCCATGGAAACGCAACAAGCAGCCGCCCAGGATGTGTAAATACTTCTCGAAATACTTCTCGTGGAATGCGCCGTGACTTCATTTGGTGTTGCCAACCAATTAGCTATATAAACTAAATCTATTGTTTTCACCATCCATGATGCAATGAGATGACTGGAAACTTTGGAACCCTTTTTGGATCCATCCGGCACAATAAAGAGGTGGTCCGTTGACCTGAGGTGGACATAGCATCAATGTACGCCTTTAGCATACTGCTTACATCTAGGTGGTTCAGATGTGCACTATCCTACGAGAAGAAAGTCGATAACACAATTTCCTGTTGGAAATTAAAGTTGGATGCCACTTTAGGGACCAACCCAACCATTGGCACTAAGACGACTCGATTAGACATGAAGGTGGGAGAGGGCTCTTTGTACCCCAATGCCGCTAATTTCGAGACCCTCTTAGCTGAGGTCACTGCGACCAAGAAGGCTGTGTTCAGGGTAAGGAGCCAAACAGATATATTCTCTGTAAATCTATCTAAAGCTAACTAATTCAGCACTAACGGAAGGTCCCACTTCGGAGAGAGCAGTTTTCTAGGCGGCTTCATATACAGCTTTGAAAAATTCTATAATAAGAGCATCAGATGCCCATTGCACACCCATGAAAGCCGAAATGGCCAACACCTGAGCTTTAAGCGTGCTTAAGCTTAAGTGCAAAAATGCTAGAATATAACTCGAGGAGCGGTAGATGGAAAACCTTCAGCGGAAGCAAAGTCCTGAAATTTAAGCCAAACTCTGTTATACATTTTGTTGGTAGTGGTTTTTCTTGATCGTAACAAGGTATCTACAACCTTTTCAGAGCAGCCTAACTCTTGGAGCTGGCTCCTTTCAATAACTATGCCATCAGGCAAAGTGTTTCTGGAGCCAGATGGGAAATTGGACCTTGAGAAAGAAGGTTCCGCACCAATGGTAGAGGAAGCGGGGGTCCTTTTGCCAGCTGGGGAAGGAGTGAATACTACGGTCTCTTGGGCCAATCTGGAATGACTGCCAATATCCATACCTTCTACAAAATCAGTCTCTTAAAAATGTTTAGAATTGGGGGAACAGGAGGAAAGGCATAAGCCATCTGGAAGGTCCAAGCCATCGTTAGAGCATCCGTTGCCATCGCTTCCTGGCAAGAGTGTCTTGAATAGAATTTCTCCAACTTCCTGTTGGTCAGTGAGGTAAAAAGGTCCACTTCTGGCATAAAAGCCCATTCCGTCAGTTCCTGAAAAACTTGTGGGAGCAAAGACCACTTGTTGTCTAGACTCGCACTCGATCGAAAATCCGCCTGACCATACTGAGCACCGGGGATGTACAGGACCGACAAGTGGAGGAAATTGATCTGAGCCCGATTCAGGATTGGCGCTACCTCCCACAGTAAGGACTGACTTTGTGTACCTCCCTGCCTTTTCACATATGCAATGGCAGTCGAATTGTCCATCTTCAGTAGGACTGACTGCCCACAAATTAGATCCTGGAAGGCCATCAGGGCTTAAAAAGCCGCTCTCAGCTCCAGCACATTGGAAACCATGCCCTTTGCGTGAAAATACCAACGACCTTGAGCTAGATGTGCTGAACAGGTGGCTCCCCAACCTTGTTCGCTCACATTCATCGTAATCCCCAACCAAGGGATTGGTCAGAGAGTGACAAGGACGAAGATTACGTTTTTCTAGTCACCAACCAAGGCTGTTCTTCATTTGCAAGGGTGACAAGTATCCGTTGGTTTAGATTCTTGGTCTGCCATTGCGTCAGCAATCTAAACTGAAAGGGACGAGTGTTCCACTGGGCCCACTTCACCATTGGGATTGTGGACACCATGGCACCCATGATTTGCAGGCACTGTGATGCAGAAAGAACTTCTGTTGCCATGGCTGTGCCAATTCTCTCCCGGATAATAGGAATCTTCTCCAGTGGTAGAATGACTATGCCCAGTCTGGAACCTATTTTGGCTCCAAAATACACCAGGTCCTGAGTTGGAGTCAGATGGCTTTTCTCCCGGTTTACAAACCACCCGAAATTCTGAGCGTTAACAGAACCAGATCAAGATGAGGATATAGCCCCTCCTGACTCTGATTTAGCAGAAGGACGACATCCAGATAATAAATATGAACTCCCCTTCCTCAAAGCATGGCGACTAGGGCCAGAAGAGCTTTGGAACATGATTGAGTTTGTAGATGGGATGTCTGAGAATACCCATTCTCCTCTCTCATAATTGGTTCACTGCTGGTCTTAGAAGTGTGGACAGAGCTTTAGATCACTTTCATGGCACTTTCACATCCCATTCTGGAAAGAAAACATAGACAACCTGGAAGTCTTGCTTAGTTTGCAACTCAAATTTTTTGTGCAGGGTTTTATCTAATTACAATTTATTTTTGTGCCAACTGCGAAGTAAATATGTTTATGCAAATTCTCAATCAAGAGGTAAGGGAAGAAAGCCGGGAAAGCACTGACCGCAAGGGGAAGAAGAAACAAAGATAAGGGGACAAAGAACGAAATAACAATATTAATATATGACACATGAACTGTAAATATCACATTAAAGTGCAACTTTACCACTCACAAGGTGGGTGAACTCTTGCCATACTGTAGCATAGTTGCACATTTGCCGTCTAGCAAGGCGATGCTCCTTCTCGCATAATCCACAGCCACCAACATATTCTGCCAGTCTTCTTTGGGTTCCAGCAACGTCTGTGTTCACCATTTGGTGGCCACTGATGATGTAACCCCATGTTGAATGGAGTTACATTGTCCTGCCACTTGGCTCTATTTTCGGCATTGTCCTGGCTCCCAGCTCCATTCTCAGCATGTCTCTTCTGCCACAAGCGTTGTTATGACCTTCAGTACCACTTTAAATTACAGTTATTAGGTAAAAATGAACAAGTTTAAAAATGAATAAAATAGTATATGAATATAGTAAGATAACCAATACAATGTAATAATTTGAAAGGAACCATGCAAAAATGAATGACTTCATGTGTAACTGCGGCTTTAGTAGGCCTTAAAGGAGAACTATGAGGTGAGTAAATTACACTCATCCCCATAGTTAGAGGCGACGTGTGACATTGAAACTGTCACAGGTCGGCTCTATTGATCGGGAAGTGAGTGAAAACATTTTCCGATCATCTACCTGCACAGAGCGGTGACTGTCAGTCAACAATCCCCGTAGGGATTCCCTGATCCTTCAGCGCTGTCAATCAGCCAGCTGGGTGGATCTCAACAGTATTGTCAGGATGTGTCCTGACTGCGGCGCTCTCAGCATGTAACGTGCAATAGGGTCTCAGGAGGACACTGTATGTGCCCTCCTGTGATCCTGAGGAGAACCAGGGAAGAAAAACTTTGCCCCATAGTTCTCTTTTAACTGGTGGATATACTGTATCAATTGTTTGTATCCTGTATCAAAATGTATCCTATCTACCCCTAAAATGTTCCTTATAAACAGAATGTGTTGTGGCACCTAGCATATCATTAGAAATTACAATCCTGACGGCCTTTTAGGTGTTATTTATTAATTGCCACATTTACTGTGAATATGAATAGATAGATAAAATATTTTTTGTGGGGACTATTTTATATACCAAAGGATTTGTATTACCGTCAACCCAGTGCTGTGAGTTACACCACTCTGCCTGTTTTCTCTGCTGCAGTTCAGCAATGCATAGAGGTCTTGGCCCTCCCCCAGCCTGTGATTGGACAGTAAACGTAGAAGTAGCAGGCTCATTAGTTTTTCACTCTGTCACTTTCCTCTCTCCTTCTAGCCGCATGTTCCTTGCACAGCAGCACAACCGATTAGCTCCCTGTGCTGTTTCTTTCTCCCTTCTCTGATCCCTGCTGTACAGGAACTGCAAGAGGCTGATACCAGGTCACATTCAGGTTCTTACACTGCTCGCATTAATAAATACATGCAATAATGTGTTCATGAATACAGAGCTGCATTCATTTGTATATCTAAGATCTGCCTGAAGTTCCTCTTTAAAATGCTATGTGTCAAATTTACGGGGTGAAAACTTGTTACATGTAATATAAAGTGTTGCTTGCTGTTGGATTATAGTATAAGGGCTCATTCAAATGCTGGGTACAGGATGCCCTAGGGATGTCGCAATACAATTTTTTTAAGACCAAATACAAGTACTTTCCCTCATGTACTTGCTGATACCAACGACCGATAATTTTTCTTAAAGGGTCATGTGACATTATTTCTAAAAGAATGCAGACTAATGATTTTAGGGCAGTTACTTAAAAATTATGAAGAACTGTCACTCAGTCCATGATTATTCAGCAATGGAGAATGGCAACCAGCAATAGAAGACTACAGATCCCATCAATCCATGGATATACAGCAATGGAGAATGGCAACCAGCCATAGAAGACGACAGATCCCATCAATCCATGATTATACAGCAATGGAGAATGGCAACCAGCAATAGAAGACTGTAGATCCCATCAATCCATGATTATACAGCAATGAACAATGGCAACCGGCTCCCCTGGGCTGTGTGGGGTCTCACCAGGGCTGCATTTGGGTCTCACCAGGGCTGTATGCAGGTCTCACCAGGGCAGCATTCACGTCTCACCAGTGCTGCGTTCATGTCTCACCAGGGCTGCATTCGGGTCTCACCAGGGCTGCATTCGGGTCTCACCAGGGCTGCATTCTGGTCTCACCAGGGCTGCAGGCAGGTGTCACCAGGCCAGCATGAAGGTCTCACCAGGGCTGCATTTGGGTGTAACCAGAGCTGTGTTTGCGTCTCACCAGGGCTGTGTTTGGGTGTCACCAGGGCTGCATGCAGGTCTCACCAGGGCTGCGTTTGGGTGTCACCAGGGCTGTGTTTGGGCCTCTCCATGGCTGCGTTTGGGTGTCACAGTGCTGTGGTTGGGTTTCACCATGGCTGCATATGGGGCTTTCCAGCGTTGTACTGGTGGGTGCCGGATGCCAGGCTCTCCAGGGCTGCGTTCTTGTCTCACCAGGGCTGCATGTGGGGCTCTCCAGGGCTGAATGTGTGAGTGCCAGGCGCCGTGCTCTCTTCGGTAGGATGAAGAGATGTGAAACCGGACCAGCACTGTCAAAGACAGCTAGCGCAAGGTCCGCAGCAAGTGCAGGACTTCAGGCAGCTGAAGTCATTTAAAAATTTTAAGTGCCAGTACTATGTATCAGGGCATTTTCACGAGAACAAGTACAAGTACTCGTGAAAATGCCCTGTATCGGCCCCAATGCTGATACTAGTATCGGGACATCCCTAAATTTCAGAATAATGTTCAGAAACGTAAAATTGCAAACACTTTAAATATATCATCATCTACAGTACATAATATCATCAAAAGATTCAGGGAATCTGGAGAAATCTCTGTGCGCAAGGGACAAAGCTATAATGCAATATTGGATGCCCGTGATCTTTGGGCACTTAATCGGCACTACATTAAGAAAAGACATGATTCTGTGATGGGCATCGCTGCATGGGCCCAGGAATACTTGCAAAAATCCCTGTCTGTGAACACAGTTTGCCGTGCCATCCAAAAATGCAAGTTAAAGCTCTATTATGCAAACAATACCAATACTAGTAGGCTCATTTACACAGCTGCATTGGGCAAAAAAAAAAAAATCTCCATTCACACTCTATATTTGGACATTATTTTACACTGTATGCGTGTAAATATTTTTGCTACATTTACATGCATACATTGTACTTGTACTCTATTGGCCACTGCCCCTGCTTATGACCGAAATGTAATATCAACAATGTGTAGACAGTGTTACCACCACTGCTGCTGATTACACACTATTATGTATGTTTACATCTTCCCCTGAACAAGTCATACATACAGTGGCAGCACAAGACCTCTGTATTTTGACATGCAGAATTGGCCAGGGTCATTCTGCGCATACACTGCCACCATATGAATGATTTATTCATAGGGAGATGTAAATATTAATAGTGTGTAATCAGTGGCAGTTGGGCACTGGCTACACACTGTTGATATTTACCCTGACATACATGCAAACAACTTCTTACATTAGCGGCAAGATCCTGCATAATTTAATATGGCAGTGTGAGTGAGAGCTAAGGAGGTAGAGGTCACTCCATCCTTCTCTTGGACATGTTTATGTCCAAAAACATAAATATTTCAACATCATTGACCGGTATAAGATTCAGGATATCTGTGTTTTTATGTGAACATCCTGCAAATTCTTTTAGTGAATGTACCCTAATGGCCTTCCCAAAACACATACACAGATTTTATCTGTGAACATGTGCCATGAGAGTGACACTTTGGGAATTTATTATCGATCTTGTACTCCCACCACGCCAGGAACAGAATGACATTCAATACGGCACATTTAATACACAATGATAAAAAAAAAAGTCATTAAGGAAAGAATAGTAATTTTTGGTGGTGGATGACCAACAATCTAGATGCAGAGAGTAGATTTATAGCATACAATGTTTTGAAGGATCTGGTGGACTTCAGTATACCCGCAAGTGAGTTGACTCTGGAGAGATAATGATTTCTAGCTCAGCCATTTCAGATATTACAGTGCAAATTTTTCTTCCATGATGGTCTAAGTTTTTCACATGTGGACCAGATATGTGTCATAGGCCATAGATGGATCTGTAGCCAGTCATAGTACCTATATCATTTAGACATTTCTAGCAGTAGTTTTCAATATGAGCAAAGGATTTTTTCTAGCGATGTTCATATACCAGTGCCGATACTTGGCATTTTCATGAGAACTAATAGAGTTGCAGCGGGGACCTGGCTCTGGTGCTTCACCACTGTCCTGAAATCATTATCTGTATTGTTTTAGAAAAACTGTCACTGTCATGACAATAAACAAAAATGTATCAGTACTTGTATCTGTGAGTACTTGGACAAGTATCAGTACTTGTACTTGGAAAAATTATATCGGTGCATCCCTAATATGGATTTATAAAAACAAAATCATACATTAAAACAGAGATATACAAACCCCAGGAGCTCCGTATGCTCCTTACAAATGACAGCTGCCTCCTAATTTCTGAATTTTTCTCTAGTCTAGTCTTGGAGCTGGAAAAGTATCTGTACGGTACTTGGTATCTGAACATCCCTATTTTTTTCCCATATTGGATTTGATACCACCTCACAGTTTTGGTAAATCCATAGCATCTAGATTAGTGATCTTTTAAAAGATCCTTCCTCTGCAAAACAAGTTCAAAATTAACTGTTGCATCATTAGGATTAATGTAAAATATGCTTTGTATTGTCAGGGTAAAATATGAAAATGAATTAAAATATAAAAATATTACTTTTTGGTGTTTATAGATTTAAAAAGTTATGAATGATTTAATGAATGTTTGTTTTACGCCTTCTGAACAGTAGTTACATAAAATTGTCTTTATGATTTATTACCACTTGCTAAGGCACATTTTACTGCAGTTAATCAAGTGAGTGTCATGATATTAAATGTCCGCTAAACATGGTTGCATAGATACCCTTCCAGGTGCCAAAAAAACTGATTTCTCAGTAATAACTGGACCTCATTCCTGCAATCACCTCGTCTGTCAATAGGAGACTCTGTATTAATGGTGCATTGACATCAAGGTTTCACTTCACAAGGTTTAGTGACGTTTTAGATGTTCTAGCTTTAACTTTATTGTGCCGCCCCAATGGGGCATAGAATATGTTATAGAAGTTAATATAGATAGAAGTTTTACATAGTGTGATTTGCCTAACTATTTTCTCATAGCTAAATCCATGTGGTATCCTATGCTGCCATCTAGTGGCCTTTTGTTGTAACAAACATGCTTTCTGTAATTATTCCTCATGTGACGACGTATTTTCCCCTAGTGTACGCCCCTTCCTTCTTCCTGTGTGCAGTACTTCCTGTGTCATGGCCACAGTTAGAAGCCACATGTAACAAGGACACTCAGGTAATCTGCACAGTACGTAGGAAAGGCATCATTTTCTGACCGCGCAATACTATAACCGTTCAACTGCTGTTCCTATCATCTGCTGTAACCCTGATGTTAAAGAAGAAACACCTCTTTTGAATGAATCGGTATTGACGAGTTCAGCTATCTGACAAGGATTGTCCGCAGTGAGTATATCTGCTTATACAGGCCAGGCATAGAGGTCTCAGCAAGGGATATATTTCGCTATCACAATAATCGGAGTCAGAATATTTATCATTAAAATAATTTATTATGTAAGTAATGATTCCATCTTCAACAACAAGCATTGCTAGTCTTTGTCAGGGGTGTATGAGTTCTTTCTGAAAATTTAATTGTGGTCCTACATTGGACACTGAAACGTACCATAGGGCGAATTGACTTTACAACCCAGAGTTTGTGCAGAAAATACAAGAAAACATAACGGGAATATAAAAAGTGAAAGCGGACCTTTGCCAATATCTTTAAAATAACAACAAACACACCTTTAGAAATGTTTAGTAATGACAATCTACAAACACATACTTCTAGATAATTGCCGGCTTTTTATTCCTTGTATTCCTTATTTATCTTTTCTTCCCCAGTCTTCTGACAGTGGCCATGTTTCCTAAGGGCAGGTTACTAGATCTCCCTTTACTTCCTGGAACTCTGGTACATGTGACTAGACATGTGACTAGGACATGCGACCATTCACATCATCTCAGAGGAGGAAAATGCCTTTCCCTGAGATCTCGTGAGATTACAGATGAGATTTCACAGCAATGCTCTGCTGATGACAAGGCAATCCCAGTGTGCATTGTGTTCGCAAACTAAAGTCATTTTGCCCTTTCAAAGCAGGAAGTAAATGTGTAAGTATTTCACAATCACAGCATTTTACACTTGACATGTCTATGTTATTATTAATTATCATACATAAAAGGGATGCATTGGTAGAATTAGATTTTTGAGAGTAAAGGTCTGCTTTAATGACGCAATGCCACTGGTGGGAATTGAAGAAAATTGAAACAATAGGTTCAAAGCGAGATTTTGCATTTCTTCATGAAAAGGGAGAGAAGTGTTTGGTAACTGCCCACTTTCAGTCCTACATTTTCTTTTGCTTCTGTTTGCATCTTATGATTATTATTCCAATGATTCCAGCAGTAGACAGTTAAAAACTACTGCTGATATTTCCAATCTGAAGTGAGTGAAGTAAGATTATAGTAAATTTTTGTGATCCTTCTAAAATCTAGTTCAGGTGGGATTTACTGCTTCAGTAGTTAGTGACACTTAAATTAGGGATGCAATGATACCATTTTTGCAAGACCAAGTACAAGTACTATTCCTATACCAATTACCGATACTTTTTTTTTTAACCTCTTGCCGTCGCCCGTTAAGAAAAAACGGACGGACGGCAGACTCGCATCAGCGGGTTGCCGTCTCCAGACGGCATTTTTTTTCCTGCTCGCGCGCGCCCCCAAATGGCCTGGATGGGAAGGGGGTTTAACACCCCGGATGTCAACTGGTTAAAGTGATGTGACATTTTTCTAAAACAATACAGACAAATGATTTTAGGACAGTGGTGGAGTGCCAGGGCCCAGTCACAGCTGTACCCACTGCGACCCTGGTAGTTCTGCCACTGACTCCAAGCTATAGAGGGACTACAAATTTCAGCAATACATTATACAGCAATGCAGAAAGGCACCGGCTATAGAGGACTACAAATCCCAGCATTCCTTTTTAGAGCAATGCAGAATACCACCAACTATAGAGCACTACAAATCCCAGCAACACATTATACGGCAATACAGAATATCACCAGCTATAGAGGACTACAAATCTCATCAATACATTATACAGCAATGGGGAATAATATGAAGCTACATACTCTGTGTATGAGTACTCATGAAAATGCCCAGTATCGGCACCGATACTAGGATCGGTATCAGTGCATCCCTACTTAAAATGTAAGGATGACCAGGTCTTTGCAAGTGCTGTACATTGTCTGAACTACACTATACAACAATTTGATGAGGATTGAACCATCTAAGAAGGTTCCTGGGGGAAAGATAAGGAGCACTTCAGATCACTAGAAGTACTCATTTCAAACTTTTCATGTTGCTATATAAATGTTTTTGAATAAGGTGAATCTGTGTACCCAATTATATGCTAGGGAAAATCCATTTTTTTTACATTTCCTTTTGAGTATTCAATTGGAGCACAGCTTTATCTTATTCACTGACATTCACTTTGCAAAGTGGATATTCAATTTGCTAGTTGAACAGCCTTGTCTCCTCTGGTAAATCATCCCTAGAGATGTTTTATGAGCATATCAGTAAAGTATCTGCTAAAATAAAGACTGATAAAGCTAATCCCTCCAGTGCGCCAAACTGTTTTCCTCCAAAAAGGTGTACACCAATGAAACTCAAACTTCCGCCTTAAAAACACGACCAATAAAGTCTTTTTCATGTGACTTTATTAACATTACCAGATAAAGGCAGCTTGCACTTGGTGTGATAGAACTCACTTGACAGTCACTTGTAGTGTGAATGGTTCAAAGTGTGCAGTTGTAACAAAAGACCTCATTTAAAAAACGTTATCCAAAGTCATTAATTCAATCTACAAATTTCAGATTTCAACTCTTAGGAAAAATATTCTGATTGTTGCATCCAGGAAATACCAACATTAAAGGTTTTCTCAGACAGAATTATCCTTGTGCACAATATGTCTCGCACGGTGCTCCGGTCACGGACCAGCAACTCAGATATTGCGTTGATATAGGTAATGTTCCTCTTCTTTTACACAGCAACATGAATGCCAGCTCTGGAAGCAGATAGGGAAACCTGATATAGCAAACAAAACAAGAAACACACAGAGCACACTGGCCTCGTAAAGTACGCACTACTGTTTATTGGAAATAAAGGATGAGAACCACTCACAAATATAATGTCACAGTCTGGGAACCCGGGGAACTAGGAAAAGAAGGCTCCGGTGCTTACGGAGCGGGTTAGGATTGGCTGAGCTGAAATGATGCCTGGGATGCAGGTCACAGGGAACCTAGGGAAGAAGTGACTGCATGTTACCGGGGTCATGCTAGAGGGGCAGAATCTAAGGTGGGCCTTCACCAGAGCACCAGAAGGTGGGGATGTTACGCTGCCGAACATCACCCAGGTTGTGGCCCTCTAACACACCCGAGCAGGCTCAGACAACAGGAAACTGCAGAGATGAGAAGTGGGACAGATGCAGCACCGAGGTTCAGGATACAAAAGCAGGTAAGGGTGAAGCTTGTTTTAACACTGTAGATCAGGTGTACAGGATACCGAGGAACATAGGTTACTGTGATAGGAACACTGATAAACAGCGGAGAGTCAGTGATGGCACGGCTGTCCAGGATACTTTGGAGAAGCAGGCTGAATGAAACAAGCAGCCACACAGGACAGAGACTCACCGAAGATGGTGATAACAATCCACTTGCTGGAAGTGCAGGATCACACTGGGAGCATGGAGGAAACAGGAGACTGTAAGAGAAATCCAGTGCGCATTAAAGTTCCCTCAGATGCCCCAGAAACCTGTGTACAGGGTCAAAGCCAAACATGCGCTGGTTTACAGTAAGTGATATCGCATCGGAACTGACATTGGACAGGAAGTGACAGCTGATGAGAATATATAAACTAGCATGTTTGGCTCTTTCATTGCTGATTGATCTTCAGATAGTCCTGTTCCCTATGCACTTAAGTCCTGTTTCCTGTTTCTGACCCAGGTTGCCATTGACTCCTATTTTTTTACCGCTGCCTGCCTCCTGTGACCTGTTTTACGGATTTGCTTCTTGTCCCGTGCCCTGTACCTACTCTGATCTCCGGCTTCTGATCATGGCTTGTACCCCCAACTCTGCTCATGGCTTACGATTTGGTACCGTACCCCCTGGCTGGCCCTTGACCCCGGCTGTGTCCCCGACCTTTGCGCCTGTCTGCTGTTTCTGCTTGATTCCACTCGGCATCTGGACTGTTCCTGTTCTGGCTCCAGTGCTACTCTGTGCCCACACATTCCCTGTTCCACCTCCAGGGGTGTTGGACAAGAGATGCAAGGGGTGCCTCCTCATCCATTCAGTCTCCATCAAGGTGCGTGACAGTACATGACAGAGACACAGGGAATAGCAACACTGGTAAGTAGCAGTTTGCAGGGATCCAAAGGAAACAAGTTCCAAGCATCACAAAGGGTCCAGCCGAAGTGTAAAGACACGTTGCTCTAATGCCAAGCAACAAGTGCACTGGTCTTTCAACACAGAGGTTCAGCGTGGACTGGCAGAAAGCCAAGCACCTCGGACAGGGGGAAAAACCCGGCGCCGGATCAATGCACAGGGAATTGTGACACATAAGATATGTCAGCATATCACATAAATAAACCACTGGTTTAAATAGCAGCTCCAATAAAATAGTGTGGGGGCTCTGATGAAAGGGGTTGGTGCCCTAGAAACGGCAGCCATTTATCTACGTGTGAATGCTGGATGTATATTTTGGAGTCATTATCTCTTCTGCTTGTGTTATTTATTGGTTTTATTTATGTGATATGCACATCCTACGTTTACATTAGGGATGCACCGATACTAGTATCGGTGACGATACCGAGTATTTGGGTGAGAACTCGTACTCACCCAAATGCTCCGATACCTTCCCCGATACCGGAACTTCTGGTCAGAGGAAGATTTCCTCTGACCGGCAGTGCTGTAGGGGAACATGGAGCCAGCTTCCCATGCGATCAGGAAGCTGGACGGCGAGTAATGACCCGCCTCCAAGCTTCATGATTGGCCGGGAAGCCAGCTCCATACTGATTGGTCGGGAAGACGGCTTCCTGGCCAATCAGCATTGAGCCGGCCCAACAGCTGGCTCCATGTTGATTGGCTGGGAAGCCGGCTTTTCAGCCAATGAGCATTGAGCCAGCTTCCCAGCCAATCAGGAAGCTGGGAGGCGGGTCATTACTCACAGCCTGGCTTCCTGATTGGCCGGGAAGCTGGCTCAATGTTGACTGGCTGGGAAGACAGTTTCCCAGCCAAGCATAATCAGAAGCCAACCAGACAACATAGAGCCAGCTTCTCGGGCAATCAGATTGCCCGTGAAGCCGGCTCCATGGCAGCGGACACACCGGTATCGGTACCGACACCGACGAGTACCGAAAGCAAAGTATCGCTACTTGTACTCGATACCGAAAAAACGGTATCAGTGCATCCCTAGTTTGTATTATTCATATTTTATTTGCAAAGAATGCATTGTGTAGGAGGCCAGCGCACTTTGTGTTTTCATTTTGTAGATTTATCCTTGTATAGCTCTTGACATTTGGAAAGTCTAGACTTGCACAGTAATTTTGAAGTTGGCTTTACAAAAGGATGGGGAAGATATGTGCCGCAACAAGTGCAGCCTCTGCTTTAGGACATTTTTAACCCAGTACACGGTTGTTTTAAAGGGAAGCATTAAGCTGCCCATACAGGGATCCAATTTTTTCAGTTTCCTGCTAAAATTAAATTTTTAGGCGGCCCTACTGGGACCATCCGGCTCAACAAAAAAATATTTGTCAATCAACTTTTGTCAAAGGTGGAAAATTGTCAGCCAAACAATGATTGCCGCCAATACAACTGAATACAAAAATTGGCAGGGGCTGAATGAGAAATCTGTGTTTGGCCAGCTAAAGTTTTGTAATTTTTTTTCTGCAATTAACACAATGTCATAAATGAGTGTTCATGTTTTAAAAGCCTTTTTTCTATGAATGGGGGAAGTTATATTTGCATATTACATACCTAGGCTCTGGTTTCTTCTTAGTGGTGCTGTACAGTGGTTGTGCCTGACTGATCTACAAGAAAGGAACTATTTAACAAAAAACACCATACTCTATACAATATCTAATGATATAACACAGCCAGGGCTGTATTTCCCATAAGGCAACTGCAGGCGAGTGCACAGGGCAGTTGGGTCAGAAGGAGCAGCATCAAGTCTTAACATTTGCAAATTGACTTAACATACTTATTTTATTTTCCTCTTTTGTCCATCCTTAAACCTTTAGACGCGTTTCTTACTCCTCTTGTTTGTAGTCAGTACAGTTGCCTGCAATAGAGCATTTGCAAATGTAGTTGTTAATACATCAAATTGCAGAAGGGGCAAAGCTTGTATAAAAGGGCTTCATCAAGGTGTGCCTAAGATTACATGATGTTTAAAGGAGAACTATTGTCAGAGTCCCAATAGTTTGAGTTGGTGTGAGAACTGAGCAATCACAAACTGCTGATCGCTCAGCTCACGGCTTCTCCCAGCAGAGAGTGGTGACTGTCAGTCACCTCTTCTCACAGAGATTCCCCCCTCCCCTCTCTCTATACCTCTAGTGTTCATTGGAGAGACAGACAGAGAAGGGGTGGGCACAGCTGGCTCTGGCTCTAGAAAAGCAGAGCCAGCTGTCAATCAGGCAGTGGGCTGGATCCCACCAATACTGTCAGGATCCTTCCGAGCAGCAGCGTGGCTCTGTGCTGTTAGCATATAGAGAGCAGCAGCCCACTACATCCTGAGTTTGGGTCACAGGAGCACATTAGTAAATGTACTCATGTGACCCAAAAAAGAACTAAAGCCAAAAAAGGTTTGGCTACAGTTCTCTTTTAAATTCAGCCTTGGAAACACCATCATTGCTCCTGGTAGCCTGGGACCTCGTAACCTTGCCTGGCTTTAGATCACATGACAGAGCTCAGAAAATGCTTTTTTATTCACTGCACTGTTTTCCAAAATAATAATGTGATTTGTAAAATGTGAATATTAAAAATAGATTTATTTTAAGATATTTAAAAAAAAATAAAGCCAAGTGTGTCTACACACATTCTTTTTTTATCTGTAGATAGATGTAGACCATAGAAAGACACCATGGTTACCAGCAAAGTCTGTAAATTTCATTTTCAGCAAAAAGAATGCTTGCTAAGGAATTACTGTAAAAGATAACCATTAAATGGTAATATTTACAAAGCTGATTATATAAATGTTGGTTATCTTGCAATGAAATATAAAAAAATATATATTTTACTGCAAGGTGAGGTAATCACCATTAATAAAATCAGCTTTGTATCTCTTGGTTTACATAAAGCCTAACTTCAGCCCCTTTTCATTGATATGAATAGAGTGGGTTAATGTTATACTTCTATCAGGCTTGTATTTCTCTCTTTGGGCCCACTTGTTTAGATTATGTTTGTTTAAAGCTAAAGTATCTGCTAATATTTTGTCTTCCTTGGTTTCTCCTCTCCCCATCTCATCAGCATGATAATGAAAATAATAACATCCTAATGAAAAATGATAAATAAAACCTTCTTGTTTTCATGAGAAACTGTGGTGACACCCACATGTGATGTTGAGCTTCCATGTTTGAAAGAACTGAAATAAAATTAAAGAAAAAAAAAAAAAAAGTAAACAGAGTACAGGAAGAAAGGTCCAGGTATAAAAGCACATGGAATATAAGATCTGAGCATGCACAGAATGCAAATTGCATACGAAAACCAGATTTGGCTCAAGAAAGAATGTAAGTACTAACCTGTAAATGCAGGTATTGGGGCAGTTATACTGCTCATGAGAGGGAGAGAAGTGATTTGGTAAAGGTAGAGAAGGATAATAGATAAATAAGAGGGAGATAGGGATGAAGTGGAAGATGTCCGACCAAGAGTTGTATCCTAATCTATTGTGATCTCATTTCTGCAGGGAGAGACCGTATAGTTGTGTTATAAAGACATTCATGTCCAAAAGTGAGCTTTCGAAAGAGTAGCCAGGGACTCCAAGTAGTTGAGAAATATGTACAATATAATGTTTATCTAGTCATCAATTCCTCCATACACAGCTCCTCTACCCATTCTTTCTATGTTGTTGGTTTCCAGTGTGTCTTTAAGGAGACTTTCCCTTGCTTCCTGTCCCTGTGACACCGGTGTAAGAAATGGGGCTGCATGTATCACCGGGACAGGAAGTAAGGGACAGTAAAAGAAAAAAATTACCAGATGTGTTTTTTAACCATTTCCCTGTTGGAAAGATTTCCTTTCAAGTTCTGTCCTGACAGGGGGCATACAGGGGGCAATACAAATATGACAGAGCTTCTAACCATTCCTTGCTCTATCCAAAATGAAATAAAAAATGCTTTGGCTAGCCTTTGTGTTTTCATATCTGCAAACTGTAGTTTGTGATGGCTTCTAAATTGTGATGGTTCTAGAATTGAAGGACAGGTAACACATAAGTCTTTAAGTGACTGGATCATGACATTCACACTTACGTAGGGCTGTTTCAGTTGTTTGATTGAACAAAGATATAGGATTGTATTGGCCTAACAATATGAAAGAATCAACTTTCTTTTCACCAAAGCCAATTGTTTTTTGTTTTTCATTTCTAGATGTGAACTCACATTAGCACCTATACTATGAACAATACCACTGATTTCAGTATACTTCAAGTCAAAGCATCTTTCTATCTTCTAGACTTCCTCATCTGCTGTGTTTTCACCATCCTAATCACTCAGACTATCTGGAGAGAAAGTGTGCTGAAGAAAGAAGTGAGATTCTTCCTCTTGTGCCACCACTTGATGTGTTTGACTTTCTTCTTTATGTTAGGAACTGTTTTTATGTTTCTTCGAGCATTCCAAGCCAATGCACCAGCCCTTGTGTGCTGGATCATTTTTGCAGTGCAGATATCAATTGGAAGGGGACTCATACTTACTCTTGCCTTAATGTCACTGAACACTTGCATTGCTGTTTGCTGGCCATTGAAATATCTGGTGTTTGTACATTCCATGAAACACAAAGCACTTGTGTGCTTATGGATTATTTCACTGTTTGATCCCACCATTTCAGTGCTCTATGAAGTTATCGCTAAAGGTCCAAAACACTCTGTCCAGCTGGATTCATCTTGCCCAACAACGTTATCAGGCACTCTATCAAGAGTAGTTGGAATTGTTTTTATTATAGTTATATTCAGTATAATTATAGTATCCTATATCGTTATGTTTAGAGAAGGTAAACAAGCTGGACATTTTACTAACGCCAATAAGCATGCCAGGAGAACTATCTTGCTTCATGGACTACAGATTACTCTGCATATCATCCCAACTTTTCTGACCATTGCTTTAGATGGGAAAAAGAACCCTGTTCTGGATTTGGCTGGTTTTATTATTTTCTCATTTGCCCAGTGGGCCAGCCCTACAGTGTATGGACTGAGGAGTAAGGAATTAAGAGACAAATTTACTGAAATATATTTTTGCAATATGAAACAGGTGTCAGCAAGAGATGGATCAGAAAATAGTTAAAATAGGCAAACCGTTATCTGAGCCAGTCAGAACTTCAAATTATTGTTTTGAGTAGCATATATTGTAACACATAATGGGTTTGCTGAAACAAAGGTCAATCATATGACGTTGGCAGTCATGCGCAATACAAGCCATGAGGCCACTGCAGAGAGTGCAGACCCTTAACAAGGTCACACATATTGTTATCTGAAAAGAACCTTGGGAAATAAAATTCAAGTATTTGAGGTCTAAAAATCACTAAATGGTCTGTCTGTGGTCAACATTCATATATGACAAAGATTAAAGAGAAAAGAGTGCTTAAAGGAGAACTATGAGGTGAAAATCACTCATCCTCATAGTTCGAGCCGACGTGTGACAATGAAACTGTCACACGTTGGCTCAATAGATCAGGAAGTGAGCGAACACATACCGTCGTTCGCTCACTTCTCGATCATCTCCCTGCAGAGAGCCGTGACTGTCCGTCATGGCTGCCTGCAGGGATTCCCTCCCTCCCTGCACCGATTCTCCAGCGCTGACTGGAGGAACGGAAGGGGGAGGCGGGTACAGCAGGCTCTGCCTTTAGATAGGCAGAGCCCGCTGTCACTCACACAAGCTGGGTGGATCTCGCTCACTTCTCGATCATCTCCCTGCAGAGAGCCGTGACTGTCCGTCATGGCTGCCTGCAGGGATTCCCTCCCTCCCTGCACCGATTCTCCAGCGCTGACTGGAGGAACGGAAGGGGGAGGCGGGTACAGCAGGCTCTGCCTTTAGATAGGCAGAGCCCGCTGTCACTCACACAAGCTGGGTGGATCTCGACAGTAATGTTGGGATCCGTCCCGTCTGCGGCAGTCTCAGTATACCGCGAGCTGTAGCTTGCGATATACAGAGCTTTGGGTCATGGGAGGACGCTAGTATATGTCCTCCCGTGACCCTTAAGAGAACTATGGGGGAAAACACTTACCCCATAGTTCGCTTTTAAGTCATATTATCGGTTTCCTAGTGGGGACATGAGTGTCAGCAGACAACTAGCTAAAGACTCACTGTTTGCCTGGAGGAGTCTAAAGCATTCCAAAGCAAGAAGGTAAACATAAACTCTCTTAAATGTTGTGATTTAAAGAGACCCAACAAATAAAACTGCAAACAGACTGTAAAAGAATATTACATACTAATCCAGTGGGCAAGGACTCCAATCTTCACTCTTTTGCAGAGATGTGGGTGGTATCAGACACTTCTGGGTGTCCTGTAGTGACATAGTGGCCACCAGGTGGAACCACATTGTACAGTGCAAGGTGCAGCATCCGAGCACACTCAAAATGTTGGATACCACTGCCGGCCTTAGCACTGCAAAAGAGTGAAGACTGGAGTATTACTGATTTTATTTTACAAGCTGTGTGGAGTTTAACTTTTACTGTCTAGCAGCAGGGTCAGTTTAATCTTGGGGACTTTTCCCGTTTTGATATGCTGGAGCTCTCCAAGAACATCTGCAAAGGTGTCCAAGCCTTCTCAATTGGCCGATTGCTATTTAAATGAATAACTACCCTATATCTAGATCACTTTAGAATAAACTTCACAGCCTTGCAGAAAACAAATAGAGAGGTCTTGACAGATATACAGTATGTAGAAGTCCAAGTAGAAAGGATAAACAAATCTTCTTTAAATGATCAGTGGCATATCACCACTTCAGAGCACACCCTTGGACTGAACAACAAAACCTTTACTATATTAAAATGACTTACAAAAAGATGTATAGAAAACATATTGCTTTGTTAAAGTGCAAGGCCCCACCAATTATATATCTAAAAACTAGGGATGCACCGATACCGATACAAGCATCGCCTCAAAAGTTATATTTGCCTTGCTATTCTATTTGGATGAGGCAAATCATGGATGAGGCAGAGCACATGTTCAGCATAAAAAACAGAGTCGTCGAGTACTTAAAAAAAAGTATCGGTACTTGTACTCAGACCCAAAAAAGTGGTATCGGTGCATCCCTACTAAAAACAGTAAAACCCCTTTTTTTTGATACAGGGGAAGCAGAGACACACAGATAGTAAATGTATGAGAGATATTCTGGATAAATAAGGTGGGATAAGTATGCCAATAAACCATAAATTAATGTATAACAAATGGAGTAGATTGTTTTAAATATAAAAGAACATTAATATTACATTATACATCTCACTGGTTTCGTATAGTTTTTTAGGGGGGGGGGGATTTTAAGAAATAGGGAATATACCTTTGGTATGGAAATAATAGGGAATTCACACATAGGAGAGAGCACAAGGAGCACGATAAATACTTATGAAGATAAGTCACACATGGGGAAAGAATTAGTAAAGGGTTTTATTGGATTCTCTCAATGCCTAGACTTCACTTTCCTCCTTAATAGAGGAGTATATCCTGAATGAATGAAGAAATGGGTGGTACAGTAATAATGAAATACGAGGTTATGTAAAATAAAATGAATAACTATGTTTACAATTAAATAAAATAATGTTGAAGTCTTTGCTAATAAGCAGAGATACATAGTAAAGTTATTATAGGGAAAGTTTTTTAAAATTTTATATCTGTTTATACCCAGAAGTTTGTATATGTGTGATGTATATATGTATACTGAAATAAAAATATATTAAACTAAAAAAATAAATACATAAATATAAAAGAACGATTAACAAATAGTTTATAGTAGCAATAGAACAATAAGTGAAAATGAAAATAAAGCATCTGATATCATTTGGTAAGGTTCCTTATCCTTTTGCCCCAACAGGCACTGGGGGATTCTCATATATGGTCTAATATCTAAGTTTTTTTCACAAAGTAAAAAACCCCACTAAACTATGGGAAAAAAGTAAGTGCATACTTTTTTAGAAACTAATCTAGAACAGATTCAAAGTGCAGACAGCAAGTAACTCCAAAAGTATATAGACCAAAAAGGTCAGCAACAGTAGCCATAGTTTCCTCCTTTGATGCAATGTTTTACTAAATATGTAAGGAATATATTGTTGGGAGATTGCACGTGTAAAAATTAATCTCTAGCACTGAATGTAAATAATTTCAGGCACATTGTAATGGCTGTTATTGGGAGAGAGCGTGTTAAGTGTTCTTTCACATTTTTATTTATACGGTTTCTGGTAGAATGCTATTATTTCTCTTATTTCATAAAATATGAGTCAGAGAAACATTGTTGATTATTTTATTGTTGTATACATCATTTACCATGGCAATAGTTAAAGTGTATGTGCAGCTAAAACTTTACCTTTTAGGGCCCATTCACACCACATCCAGATCATCTCCAGACCTGACCAGATTGTGTCCGGACCCAAAATGCATCCTAATGTATCCCTATGCTATTTCTGGCCTCTGCTCACACCAGCGCAGTCCAAATGCACTGGAACTGCGGGTAGGTTCACACCATTTTCCGGACCAGATCTGGTCCATAAAATGGTGTGAACCTGCCTTTACTTCTGCCCAGAGAGTGAGGGGAATTCCACTCAGTTATCACCGGAACAGGTGTCTCCATTGGATGATTTACCCTCACCTCTGGTGACAACGAGAAAAGATTGGTCCCATCACTTTCTATCCTGGTGACAGTGGTCACCAAGTCATATTGAGCAAAGCAATACACATTTGACAGGGGTACTAAACTAAAAAAAAATATGGCTTTAGTTTTCCATTCAGACATTGCTGTAGTGCACCAGTCCACCCCACTGCTCTTTGTGTTATCTGGTGATCCTGGAACACACTTGCTGATAATGCTGGTAACCCCC
>NW_017309403.1:52381-53598 GCF_000935625.1 Nanorana parkeri
ACAAATATTCACATTCTTCTATAATCCAACAATCTTTGCTGTCTGGTCGTGCCTGGTCCCACATAACCTTTCCAACAAAAGCACCCTGCCGGGTCCTCCTCTTAGTGCACTTGCAGGGACAACCTACTCTGAGCCTGATAAAGGGGACCCTGCGTGGCCCTGAAAGCACTTGATACTCTGAGTGGCATCTATCATTAAATGGATGTGTACTGACTTGATTAGTTTCTGTTGTGCGGGTGTGCTGATGACATTTTTATTCAAAATTGCACGATGACGTCATGGCGGGGTGACACCCGACCTTGGGAAGCCCCTGGTGCAGAGGTAAGAAGCACATAAAGTATAGCCCAGTATACAGAGGCAGAAATATATCATGTACAGTCTAGTGTAAAGTGTGCAGCAGTGACAAGTATGTAACATACCACAGTAAAGGGTATGTACCATACAGTATAGTGTACAGAGTATGGTGGTCAGGTGTATGTAATTGTACACTGTATGCATTCTGACTTATACACTCTGTATACTGGGCTATTACATAATCCTGACCACTGTACTAGTTACGGTGGGCTGTACATTAAATACTCCTCACCACTAGGAGTTCAAGAAACTTTTGGACGATTTCTTAAGGGACCGTAATATACAGGGGTACAGGTACTCCTAGAATGAGATCCTAATAGGTTGGACTTGATGGACTAATGTCTTTATTCAACCTCAAATACTATGTAACTATGTAACTAGAACTTTTTACACTGTGCTGTACATTACATACTCATGACCGCTAAGCTCTACATGCTGTGTTGTACATAGCACACTCCTGACCGCTATACTCCCAGCATACAGAGTGATCAAGAGTATGAAACATGCAGTTCAGCATACAGTGTGCAGCACTCAGGAGTTTTGTAACATACCTAGTGCAGCGGCCAATAGTATGTAACGGTAAGAAGTATGTAACATATAACATAGTATACAGAGTATGGCAGTCAAGTCAGGAGTATGTAATGTACATGGTACAGTATATTACATGATCTCACCACTACACTCTGTATGCTGTGTCATACTTTACATACAGTACTCTGACTGAACTATATATTCTGCACTATGTTGCATACTCCTGACTGCTTCACTGCAAGCAAATCCACCCAAGCAATTAGCAATTATCTCCCTTCTGAGCAAAATTCCCCTTCAATGAAAAATAAAGGAAATATATCAAATCCAAAGCA
>NW_017309403.1:53655-64574 GCF_000935625.1 Nanorana parkeri
CCCCTACTAAACAAAAATTTTCCCCAAAGCAACGCCCTAAAGCAAATTGTCTGGTGCGGTGGGCCTGGGCAACTGCCCCGCTTCCCCTATCCTATTATTATCCTATTATTAAAGTGTCTTATAGTGTGTGTAGAATACCTTTAGTGTTAGTGAGATGGGTCAAACTCTGGTTTGAATGAACGAATGAATCTACAAAGACGTACAATTATAACTTACACTGTTGATGTGCCTGTCACAAACCCATTTCTTTAGCATAGGCTACAACATAAATTATCTCAGCATTCAAATTTCTTTTGACGTTTGTGAAATCCAAAATGTTTCAGCTAATCAGCTGCAGTCACTTTTCATGTATTCTGCATCAATTTCTGTCAGAATACAATACCCCGTTGGGGGGAAATCAAGGATTGTTTTCTCCTTTAGCCCTTGGGGCTAAACAAGAAAAAAAAACAAAAAAACAATGTATGGCCAGGTTTAGGTGGGAAATGTGACAGCACTTATGTCCAAAATGTGTTAATTTCCACAATAATCTGTATATCCTAAAGAACATGGCAATACATGTTAAGTGCACTGGTGTGCCATTCATTCTTTATGACACCCAAACTCATCTTGCAAAGGACATGAATCGCAGCACTGTTCAATGTGATTATGTGCACTGCAGTGTGCTGCCACAAAATAGTGCATGCACTATTTTTGACAGTGCACCATTCATTATTGTGTTTCTGCCAATGTGCTGTTCTGCAATATACAGGATGTCCAGTGGAAGCTATGTTGGGGTGCCATTGAGAATGAAATGTCCAGAGTCTCAGACCTCAGATATACCTTACACTTTGTAATCTTGGAGAATGCATATAACTGTTCCTCTGGAGTTCATGTGAAATAAAAGGTACATTTCCAGCACTGCAGTATAAACCTTTGCTCTGGTTTATTGTGCTCCCTCTAGTGGCCTTTTCAAGCAGAGCTGTACAGTGTTTGATTTATGGCATGTATACATGAAAAATGTCCCTATGACAAAGTGTTTGCCCAGTTAACAAAGGCACTTATAGTTTCTCAGGTCATTATTATTATTTTTTTGCTATAAATAAGCAGTTTTGTTTAATCAGTAGTGAAAAAAGCATTTGGAAATACTAGTAAAGCTCTAAAAGTAAGCACTGGGTGCATACAAAGAGGGAATAAAAGGACATGATGCAAATACGGTTTCACCACTATATGTACTTTTGGGTTAACCACAAGTTGAGGTAAAGTACTCAAGAGAATTTTAAATGTTGCAATAGAGGAAATGTATGCAACTTAATGCAGAACTCCAGTTAAAAAATATATAGCCCATAAAAAGAATAAAAAAGCAGCTTTTGCTGCAACACTCACCTACAATTAAGAACTGTCCACATATTCCGGCCTGACACGTAGGCACCGTACACCTTCCAAGAACTGGTAACACGTTACAATCTGCCTTCGTATCACTTCCTACACTTCTTACAAGCCACTAAACACTGGCAAGCAATAACTAGAGATCCAAAGAAACTTTTTGCTGCATCCTTCCTGGACGTATTATTGTCTAGATCGTACTCGATATCTACTCTCTATCCTAGACTTCAAACAGTATTCACACCACTGCTGACTAACTCTAATGTAAAAATTTGGGCCAGAGAGTTCGACGATCCAGACCTGTTGGATAAGGCCCTGCAGGGGTACAACAAAGTCAGGAAGGTGATCACTAGCGAAATATGGAGGGAGACCCAGTTTAAACTGCTGCACAGGGCTTATGTCCCATATTTTGTGCTGGATGGCAACTCTTCACACCAGCCAAAATCATCCAGCTGTCCGAAATGTGGATGCGCCTGCTTGCCTATATCGCACGTATTCTCTCCTGGGTACCCCAATTGGACCCTGCCCTATGTCTGTTCAGTCATTACTCCTCACAGGCAGGAGACAGACAGGGAAGGTATCCCAAGGGACTGGACTGGTTGCACATCTGCCTCCTTGCAGCACGCAGAGTGCTTATGCGCAAATGGAGCAAAGGCAAGTCTCCTACAGTGGAGGAGGTGATCAAGGAGCTCAAACTTCTCTTTTGCAGGGAGAGAATAGACGCAGAATCCAATGCTGATGCCTCTGCAAAATCTTTCTTCCGCAGATGGAAATTGCTCCTGCTTGAATCCTACACGACAACGGAAATCAGTCAAATTGTTAAGCCATTTCGCTACACAAAATGGTATCTAACTGGTCACATGTCGAACACCCTGGGCCAACTGGCTTTAGAGCCGGAATAGTCGAGTCATTTTTATTTTCATTTTACATTTGTCTCATCCTCATTTATAAACATATCTGTAAAAAATAAATCAAGGCAACTGGACTTGCTGTATTTTTATTTTAAGACGTTTGACTGGTCACCAGCTTTCTCAATTCAGACGTATATTTAAACATAGTGTTAGGAATTATTGCATTTATATCGCTGTAAAAAATATTCCAACATCCCCACTTCTCATACAAGTTCCATGTTTGTCCTAAATTCTAAATACTATTTGGGAATGGCTCTGTCATACCATTCACTATTATATTTATACAATATACAACCCAACACATATTTGTGTTCATTTAGGTCATTTTAGCATGTGTAGCCCTTGTGGTACATAAATGTGCTCCCACTGCTTGTCTGTAAGGTAAGCTTCCTCCAGCTTCCACCCTGGAGTTGATTGTGAGATGTCATGTCTTCATCAGCAGCTTTAACGCATATCTACAGCCACAAACAAAAATGTCATATATTGCAGCTTACCAGTCCTTAGATGTGGTGGCTCATTTTGTTTTCATTTTTCTGGCAGAACATTCTAAACAAGTACAGAAAATACCTGTTTATCGTGCCAGAAATGCAGTCTCATTGTCACTTTTCGTGAGCTGAAAAATAAAGCACAAACAATCTTATCCTTCTTGTGTAAACTGCTGGTCACATCAATCTACCAGTAATAGAGATGAAGAGAGGAAGCAATGTTTGAAGTCTGGCTTGTGTGACAACCATAGCTTCTTCCATAGATACAGTGGTGAAATGCGTGTAGACATGAAGGGACAGGAAGTCTGTTATTCACAGGATTACCAGGTGAAAATAAAGGGAAAAAAGCCTGAAAAATAAAACAAATACAGCCACCTCATCTAATATTTATAGATATTTATATTGTTACAAATGTGTTATTTACCTCAGCAAGACATTGTTCAAACTTCTGTGCTGTGCTGTGTAGTAGGCAGAGTAAGCTTTGCCTATTGCCTTACTATTCTATAATTATTGTGACCAAATGTTTTCCCTTTCATGGAGCCTGGAGTTTTATTGGTCCACATCAATCTATGTGAAATAATTGCAGCAACAAATGTAGCTATTTTTCTTTTTTTTTTGGGGGGGAGGGGTGTTTACTTGTCATTATTTCTTCTACGCACAACACAAAATTTAATATTAGACTGCATGGGTGATTTTTCATGCCATTCTTGAACAAGGTTCTGTATTGTTTCAGGATTCCTAGAACAATGATGGTGCCAGATGTGGATACTATTTTTAATGTTGCTCTTTTTTGACAATAATGCATCATTTATTGCAGCTGAAATGTATGTAAACCCCAACAATGAACTGCTCTTATTTGTTCACCTTTGCCCTGGGTCTGTAAAGTACTTTATATTATTAAATGTGTTTTGTTACATCTGTGTGATAAGTGCAAAAAATATCAGTTGATTAAAGAGGGCTCAGGTTCGGTCTGAAGCCGAGCTCCTCCAAACTCAGAAGAAGCGCCTCCTGAACACAGTAGGAAGGTCCTTCTAGGCTACCCCAGCTTGACATTAGAAACGGGGCAGGATGGAGTGACGTCCTTGGCCTTACATGGCTACATGCCTATATTAAAAGGAGAACTATGGGGTTAGGGCTTTTCCCCATAGTTCTCCTTAGGGTAATGGGAGGACACAAACTAGCGTCCTCCCGTTACCCTAAGCTCAGTATACCGCGAGCTACAGCTCGCGGTATACTGAGACGCCGCAGCCGGAGCGGATGCCGACATTGACGTCGAGATCCGCCCAGCTGCGTGAGTGCCAGCTGGCTCTGCCTATCTAGAGGCAGAGCCAGCTGTACTCGCCCCCTCCCCCGTCCGTTCCGCCAGTCAGCGCTGGCAGATCGGAGCGGGGAGAGGGGAATCCAGCCCCTCCCCCTGTCACGGCAGAGAGCCGTGACAGGATCGAGAGGTGAGCGAACCCAGTATCACTCATCTCATAGTTCTCCTTTAAGTAAATTACATCAGGGAATGCCCAACCTGCAGCTGATTAGGTGGAAGTGCCCATGGAGGAGCTCAGGTTTGGTCCAAAATTGAGCTCATCGCTACAGTTGATCCTGCCAGGAATCCAGTGTTGTCCTTTGAGCGCTGCAGTATTAAAGTAGTATTAAATGATCAATCTTTTTTTTTACAACTCCAATTCCAAAAAAGTTGGGACGCTGTGTAAAACCTACATAACAGCAGAATGCAATGATTTTCAAATCTCATAAACCCATATTTTATTCACAATAGGAAACATATCAAATATTTCAACTGAGAAAATTTACCATTGAGAAAATGTCTGTGCACAGAAGGGGTTCGAGGGTAAGGACAAAGATGAGGGGAGACAGTGGGCATCCCTGAGGAGTTCCATTGGTCAGGGGAAAGTATGCCTATCTAGCCTCGTTAACGGTTACGGCTGCCGCGGGGTAAGAGAACAACGCAAGGATCCATGAAAGCATATTAAGGCCCAACCTGATATGACGGAGAGTGGAATGTAAGAATCCCCAGTCTACCCTATCA
The DNA here is from genome assembly GCF_000935625.1 of Nanorana parkeri. Lineage (NCBI taxonomy): Eukaryota > Metazoa > Chordata > Amphibia > Anura > Dicroglossidae > Nanorana > Nanorana parkeri. The sequence continues at coordinate 58,452 of NW_017309403.1, forward strand.
AAGACCTTCTCCACGTCTGTCGACAGCAACATCAGAGGAATCGAACGATGTCGGGCCTGATAGATAACGTTAAGGACCCTAGTAGTGCTGTCCCTCGCCTCTCTGTGAGGTATGAAACCCAACTGGTCAAAGTGAATAAGTGTAGGTAAGTATGGAAGGTGTCTGTTCGCTATGACTTCAGCAAATAATTTCAGGTCAGCTTTAAGGAGTGCGATTGGGCGATAATTGCCACATTGAGCGGGATCCTTGTCTGGTTTCGGGATGACCACAATGTGTGAGCGTAAGGTGTCCGCATCGGAACATCTCTAAAAATGGGGTTATAGGCATCCAGAAAGAGGGACGACAGATGGGGCAGAAAGGTCTTATATTATGCCAGCATGAACCCATCAGGTCCTGGCGCCTTACCAGTGGTGGACATTTTCACTGCTATGGCCAGCTCCTCACCAGTGATTGGGGATTCCATCTGATTTCTGTCATTCACTGAAAGGGAGGGCATCCCTGAACATTCCACGAAAGTCTCTATGGCCGTCGCTATATCAGGCGGAGGAGGGAGGGAGGGGTCGGGTCGCAAGTTATAAAGTTTGTCATAGTAGGCCCTAAACTCTGCCGCAATGTCGCTGGAAAGGACTGCCTGTCTCCCCGATGCAGAGTTAATTTGTGGAATGAAGGTTTTAGTTTGTGGGCCTCTGAGGACCCTTGCCAGCAGCTTGCCAGGCTTGTTTGAATATTTGTAAAGAGTGTGCTTACCGAGGAGCAGTCATTGTTTAGTTTTGGAGAATAATAGGTCGTTAAGTTCTTCCCTCACTCTGATCAACCTGCGGTAGATGAGCATAGCCAAGGATTGCTTGTGCAATGTCTCCAGGTGTCATAGTGTATCCCGGGTCCGGCGCTTCGGGCCGGCCTCTTCACCCAGCGGCGTGACGTCACGAGGACGCCGAGGCGGCGCACAGCACGCTCGGCTCCTCCCCCTCTCGATCCTCCTCCTCATAATGACGCCAGTTGCAATGGCTCGGCGTTCTAGTGTTGCGACCGTCGAGCCAGTGCAACTTGCCGAATAGTGGACACAGGAACCCGCACACCTCTTCTCCAGCCTGCCGCTCTCCTCTGCCAAACTTCCTCCAGTACCGTGGGGGATTCACAGCGATTCCTCCTGCTCTCCTCTGGCTGCAAGTGGGACAGATCTCTCTCTGGAACTGACAGGACAATACTGCTAGAGTCCCTGGAGAGGTTAATGGACTGTAGAACCATCCTTCAAATCGCAAGTACCCTGCCCTAGTGGCTACTCCATAGGAAGTGTCAGCAAATACTCAGTAGTGCTATTAATGTAACTACAGATCAGTAATCTGCTACTTCATTCCCAAAACTGTATGCTACCATTATTGCTCCGCTCCTCTTGTAAACCATATACCTGTGATCTCTGTGGAGAGTGTGGGGTTAAGGTGACTGCAATAACTCTTACGATTGATGATAACTAGAGGCCGCTGGATCAGGATATAGCCTCCCAGGGGTACTCCTGAGCATACCTATAGGGGAACTCCAACCCCCCATTCGATACGGATTGGCGTATGATGTGCTAGAGGGTTACAACATCACTCCCTCACATACAGAGTGATAACGAGAACCCTCGATCTGAGCCATATCCTCACGCTCAGGTTCAAGCCAAATTCCGCAGCTGCGATCCTACCTCAACCTCCTCGGCCCGTGCGTTACACAAGGTCTCTCATTTCCTGAAACAGTTCCCCCACTCGCAGCTCCGTTTCCTTCTTCGTACGGGCTCCATGCGTAATTAAGATGCCGCGCATGACGATGATGAGCTGAACCCATTGTTCTCCAGAAAGGAGCGCAATGCGTACGCAAAATCAGTTCTAATCAATTGGTCCTATAAGAGAGATTAGTTCAGTCTCCATGAGAACCTCGATGGGCTAGACGTGGGTAGGTCGAGAGACAGATGAACAGGGGCGTGATTGGAGAGGACAAAGTTACCTATGTCCACCGAGATCACTGTAGGTCTTTGTGTTGGACAATTAAATAATCCAGTCTGGAGTAGCTTTGGTGGGCAGCGCAGTAGAAAGTGTAGTCTCTAGCTTGGGGGTGCAAAAAACGCCACAGATCGACAAAGTTCCGCCTTCAGCCTTTTAGGAAAGGAGTATGAGAGATTGGAGGTGCCCCTAGAGACATCGAGAAGGGGGTCCATGCGAAAGTTTAAGTTTTCCCCCCAGAAGGAGGCAGCTCTCCCCGAATTGTGCTATATTCGTCACAAGAGACCGGAGCAAACCCAGCTCATCAGAATTAGGGAAACATACATTGACCAGGGTCACCTTCAACTGGCCTATGATCCCCTTGACTAACAAATACCTGCCCTCATCATCCACCAGTTGATCCTGGAATTGCCATGCCACCGATTTAGCGATGAGTATACTCACCCCCTTCGATTTAGTGACAGGGGAGGGGCAATGGTATGCCACTGGGAAGTCTCTATTCATTAACCTAGGGATATGATCCTTTTTAAAGTGCGTCTCCTGGAGGTACACCACCTGTGAACCGTTTTTCCGCAGACCTGTCAATAAGCGAGAGCGCTTCTCCGCAACATTAAGTCACTTAGCATTGAGTGAGGTCAACTCAATAGGACCCATAGCATTGTGTCATGGACTGCAAAAAGAGGCTCCAAGGGCCGGGAACAAGAGGAGAAAAAGAGAGGGAAAGGAGCACAGGTGGTTTGCTCAAAGGAAAAGAAAATGAGAGTGGGCCGGACCAGGCTACTGATCCGACCAAAACCAATAGTGTGAGCCCCGCTGCGTATAACGCAGGGACAACCTAATTAGGGGTGACCGAGGTGTAAATTACAGAGCGGTACATAGAGATGTGGCACGCACCAGAAGATATTCAACTAGTCAAAATATGTGGGCGGCAACCCGCAAGTAACCGCGCACGGTAACCCATCAGCAAGCGCTGTCAACTGGGGAAAGACCATAGGCAAAAAGGAACAATGCATATCAGGACAGGATATTGTATCTTATCGTAGAACGATCAAGAACCATAATGATTGAAGAGCACAAAACATAATAGCAATCTTAAAATAAACTATAAACAACTAGCATTTAACAATATGCAATTCTCATACGGAGCCAGGGTGGTAGTGGCATGCTGCACTGGGAGGGTAGGCAGGGCAAGGCTGGTGCACACAGACCGGGGGCCCCAACTGAGCCCGGCGGGACCCTCACACATCTGAACCACAATGTGGATGGCCCGGCCCCGCAGACCCCCCAGCAAAGCTGCACTCCCCCCCGCGGACAACCACCCGGCACCCCAGCTGCTGGACTGTTGACTCCGGCACAGGTGACAAAAAGATCCCTGTCCCAGAGCAAGGGTAAAACCTATGAAAAACCATGGTAAACAATATACGACATCCACCTGTAAAGAAAAGGACAAGTAAGGGAGTCACCGGCGATCAGTGTAATAAAATGAACCTGAGCATTCCTCCAGAAGGAAACATGCAGGGAGACAATGGAAGCCCTCAGGCATCATCCATCCCCATGTTGCCTGGTGACTGACACAGGATGGGGCATGGTGCATCAGCCCAGAGAAGTCGAAGAAAGGTCCAGGGAGGAGAGTATAATGCAGCTCCAGTATGGCACTATGAAGAATGTTCGTCGGAAGGAGGCAGCAATACACTACATAGATCAAGGTTCGTGGCAATTTGGTCCCGGACGGAAAGAGGCAGCACGTTGAGGAGGTCATGGCCCCTAACAACGTAAGGATTCCGTCTCGGAGGAAGAGGAAGAGTCGGTTCGAGGAATCCGGAAATCCAGCCAATTAGGCACTTCAACAGCACCCAAGTTCAGAAAACCGTATAAATCTGATAACTGGTCAAGGGAGTGTAAAAAGAACGGCCGGTCATTCCGTCGAACAATAAGGTGGAAAGGGTGTCCCCATCTGTAAGAGGCCCCAACCAAGCGAATAAGATCTAGAACCGGCCTCAAGAGTCTGCGCATCCGCAGAGTATGTCTGGAAAGATCGGGCATCACCTGTATGTTAGCCCCATCAAAGTCCAGAGGCCCATGTGCCCAAGCTCGTCGCAAAATCTCCTCCTTGATTGCAAAGAGGTGAACACAACACAGGACATCTCTTGGGGCTCCTGAGGTATGGAGTTTGGGCCCTTGAGCTCTATGTCAATTTCCAGGAATTCTGTCGGTGGCCTGTCCAGATATTGGTTTAGGATAGCTGTGACTGTCAACCACAGATCTCGTCTGTCGTTTGTCGCTTCAGGGATGCCTTTCAGCCGAAGGTTGTTTCTGCGATTCCTGTTTTCGTGATCATTCTGTGTTAGGAACATGGCTGTCATACACAGACAGGTCTCGGAGTGCGCCAGTTCCAGTGCCGTCAGTCTGGTCTCAAACCCAGAAGTGGAATTCTCAAGCGTGACCATTTGTCCTTCCAGAGAGGTCACCTGTTGCTTGACCTCAATGACTTTGGCCCGCAGAGCCGCCACGATTTTGGAAGCCATGCAATCTAGGTCCTCCTTTGTTGGCAGGTATGGGAGAACGTCCCGCTAATCGTTAGTCGCTCCCCCTGTAGAACTTGCCATGCTGCGAGAGCCATGAACAGAGTCCGCACTCGGTAGTAGCGGAGTCGGGATAGGAGACGCAGGCGGGTGTGAGCAGGGGGATGTGACCTTTGATGATCCTTGATAAGCACATGTATATTTCTGGTGGCAAAGTGGAAAGAAAGAGAACCTTCCCTATTTCTTCTGACATCATAAAATTACCAATTAGTTGAAATAATTTTCTCTGCCAAGCTGTGATCACACGTATCTAAGAAATTTCTATCACTAGTGTAGTCCACACAACAAAATGGGGTAACCCCCAGTATAAGAGTTGCCTGTTGTCATTTTGTTTGTCTAATTCAGTCTAGTTTTCTTAAAGGGTTAGTTCACCTATAATGACATTTTATAAAAAATCCATATGCGTTACAGCTTTGATTGTACATTAAAATGCTGTCCATCTTTATAAAAAATCCTGTCCTTTCACTCAATCGCAAAATGCTGAACGCAGCTGATGCTGTGGGAGAGAGCAAACTGCACATGCATGGTTAGGCAAGCTGAGTTATCTAAGCTGTAAGATACAGAAAAAACAGAGTGGAGCTCAAATAGCCTGCGTTTTATCCGGGCAGGACAACAATTTGATAGACTTACAATTGTATGTGGAATTAAAGCTTTGAATGCACGATGTTCATCTCACACAGGGCTGAGGATAAGCAACAGTTTGGAAGTACTGACAGGTGGAAACATTCTGTCACAGCAGATCTGCAGAGGCTGGGTTCTGGCAGATGCAAACACAAATGGAAGGGCACAAAATGCATTTAACGTATTTTTTATATATGGATAAAAATACACTCACAGGGCAGCCATTGGGTGCACCATGCAACAAACAGTCCAAACAGTAAGATCCACTCCCTTCCATGGCCAGTGACTGGGAAATGAGTCAGGATCTGGATTCGGCACGGATTACCACTGGGAGATACAGTATGCACAAACTGAGCTGTAAGTACCTCTAGCATTATGGTGTCCAAGAGATCCTGCTGGGTGCTGATGTTCATACACAGACTAGCCCCCCCTTTTTTTATTCTATTTTCATCTTCTCCCATGTTTTCCTTTCTCTCTTTGCACCCATACTACATAGTTGGCAACTTTGCCCTGCTGCTATCCTAAATTTCTCCTCTCTTCAGTTTTTGAGGATCAGAAACGCAGGGTGAAGGGGAAATACAAATTAAAAGAGATAAAAAAACACCCTGGATCTCAACAACCCCTTCCACAGTTGTTGCACAACTGCAGGCTCTGAGCAGAGCAACCTTTGATAGTCTCTGCTAAGTAACTAGCTTTCCAAATGGAAGGATATTGAATGGTACACTTGCTTGATACATAAATGTCTACTTGTATTATTTTCTTCTCAGTTAATGACCAGCTATCATTACTATTGAACTGAACCTGTAACTATCTCTTGGTTGGTGGTTTTGTTACAACCTACAGGAGCAAATGGTCTGCTTTCAGGTGGCTTTCTGTATCCTTGGCAATGCGCTTCAAGGATTTCCTTCTCTTTCTAAATATAACACACACAAAAAATTGAC
>NW_017309403.1:64616-70377 GCF_000935625.1 Nanorana parkeri
CACCGACCTGCCAACATGCCTCTAATTTTTACTCACAAAACATTAATGTTTTCATTTTTTAGTCTAGTCCTTAGTTTTAATGAAAACTCCAGATGCATTTTTATTATTTACACTTTCCATTTTACACTTATGTTCATGTCCTTAACATGTGCTAATGAATGCTCATTATCTGGACAAGCATCGAGGTTTGCGACAAGCATTTCATAATTGTATTTCTAGACCTTACTAACATTACATTGTATCTATGGTACATCTCATATAGCTATGCATGTACTGGCTTCCTTCAGCTCATTCTTGCATACTTTTCTAAAAAAAAAAAAAAAAACTGTTGACAGAGGTACCCTTGCTCTGCCAAAAGTTGAGACTTTTCTACTAAACACAGCTCAAATACTTATTGGTAGAGTTAGAGTTTGCCTAACCCACAGCACATTCCAATTTTGCAGGGCTGCCTTACAGGTCAATAGGTTTTTATATTTTGTCATGAAAAGTGGGACACCAGGTGGCAGGAACCGAGAACTGCTGAAGCTTGGATGGTTTCAAGTAAGGCTGCTATACTTTTCCTTAAAAATTACACCTGCCTCCTAACTTTTGCATTTTTCTCTAGTCTAGTCTCTGAGCTGGAAAAGTATCTTTACTAGGGATGCACCGAACTAGAATTTTGAGACCGAAACCCAAACGAAAACATTTGCCAGGCCGAAAACGAAGTGTTTTTTTTTACAACCTTTTTTAAAAATGTTAAATTTTTTTATTTTATTTTTAGTTTACTGTCAGGGGCTCTAGTGAAATGTCAGGGAGTCTAAATGGACCCCCTGATATTTCTCTTTTAAAATAGAAAAAGAAATTGAGGACACAGCATCCTAAATCTCTTTTTCTGCAGCCCCAGCAGTGAATAAACATGAATCCTCTATACTCAGTGTTCCTGTTCATTCATAACTTAAGGAGATAGTATGAGTTCCTATGTACACAATCATAAATGAATAGGAAGTGATGTAGATCACTTCCTATTCATTTATAATTGGTACATAGTAACTAAATCTATGTCCAGTTATTTACAAACATTCAGCGATCCGCCTCCTGAAACCTCACAGAGCTCTCATACAATCACCGCTCTCCATCCTGATACAGGGGGTCGAGCCGGGAGGTGAGCTCAGCCTCCTGCACCGTTGTCAGCGCTCTCCTTCCTTACCGCTTGGCATGCTGAAACCTTCTCTCCTCCCCGCTGGGTGCTGGCCAATGCATCGGAAAGCACACAGACCGGCACCCAGACAGGAGGAGAGAAGCTGAGATGCACTGAATTTTCGGTCGCAGTTTCGGCCGTCATGGCACTTTCGGCATTTTTCCACATGTTTCGGCGGCCGAAATTTCGCTGCATTTCTAATCTTTACTTCTACTTGTACCAAGTAAGGTACTTGGTATCTGAATATCCCTACTTTCCTGCAATTCAGTCTATGCCTTCTATGATATAGTGCACTTTTCCCTTCTTCCTTTATCTGATCTCACAGTGGTCGATTTTCGATACTTTTCACATTTCCAGACTCTATATATCCAGTGGCACAACACCTGGGGGTCTATTTATAAATCTTCCACCCAGCCCTACTGGTTGCTGGTCGAATGCTGTTCACACTTCATTCTCACCATTAGTTGGAATCGAGGAGCATAGAAAATTCATATAATAACTTTCACACTCAATCCCCTACAAATTGGAGATAATTGTGTCGCTAAAATAAATCAATTACCTTCCAAACCATCTAAAAATTAGTTATCCCCCTATCTCTTCATACCATAACAATTTTGTATTAACACCATTCATTGACACCTGTATCTGTGGACTATTCAGTCGTATATAGCTATATAGTCATACATTGTAGCATTCCTTCTAGCGCAGGTAGAATTTTATAACTTATACTGTATATCCACTATCTCTTAACATTCCTATATTTTTACCAGGCTTCAGTCTGCACGCAGTTGGATCACACAATTTAGACTAAACCATTTTGCTTTTGAAATTTTGCTTATTTCTAATAGTCTGTTTTAGAAGAGTGCATACCCTTAAAATATTGTATATAAAACATATTTTTTTTATACCTAATCTATTTTTATTAAACAAAATCAATATAGCATATACAATAAATATTCAAGCAATAATTGGGAAGTTAGAGATAAAGGTTCAGATAAAATGTAAGGTGACATGAGATGACTCCATAGAAAGAAAACAAAATAATAGATGACTTTTGCCACATCTGTGAGGATGCTGAACATTGTGGAATAGTCAAGTTGCAAACAGAAGCTAAAATGTTTTATAGTAATTCCACATATAGAGTGCTCAAGTATTTATCGAATACTGCAGGTCATGTAGGGGAAGGTTGGTAAGGTATAAAAGGAGGGTGAAGGAGGTGTTTGGGTAAACAGAATTAGGTTCAGGTTTGGGGATTCTCAGACATAGTGCATTCTTTATGACAACTGTGTTGGTGGAAACAAATTGTTTGAAGGATTTATGTCAGGTTCCTGAAGTCAATAAAGTTCAAATTTGAAACTGCGCTCCTGACAGTATTATTTGAACCTTAAGATATTAGGTGGGTGTGCAAAGTAATTGCTATGGATGATGCCATGCCAATACCAGATGAGAGAATGAGAAATCACCAGCAGCCATTTAAAAGCATATGAATTGTAAAGACAGTGTCCCATAAGTCTTGAAAATATTGTCATTTAAGTGCTTTGCACATACAACTAAAACACATATATACACTATACGGTGTAATCCATAGCAACCTAAGCGGCACCTTTAAAAAGACATAATAATTTCATAATCTAGCCAAATGCAATAAACCATGCAAAATAAGCGCAACAATAAAGAAATCATAACAGCACATAAATGCCTCTTATAAATATGTGCTGTACATGGCACCACATGATAAGCAAGGCTGTGTTCCAGCCCCAAGCCCACCCTTTGGACAAGAGCCATGCCATACTTCCAGTCTGCCTCACAAGCACTTCTGAGCATGCACGTGCAATAGCAAATGATCCAACAGTGCTGAGCTTCATCTGAACTTGCCAAGCCATGCAGCGATCTCACTGTCCACTATAAATCAAGCAGGGCACATAAGTGGTGAGGAGGCAGCAAGGGAGCCATGAAAGAAAAGTGGGGTACACATTGGGGCTTCTATCCGCTTCACATGGTTTATTGCATTTTGGTAGGATTATGACATCATCGGAAGGTGTTACTTGGGTTGGTATGGTTTACATTCAGATACATAAGTATTATTTTAGGTGTGTTTGATTTTACTATGTCACCTTGCAGAAGGAACCGTGCAAGGCCCTGGAACATCAGTATTTTTATGTGACCCTGTCTTCATAATAAATATGTTATACACATTTATCTGGGGTGCTGGCGACTTCATAATCTCTTATCAGGTACCTAATTTCATTTGTGTGCATAAAGAGAATCTAGGATGTCCATTTTGAAAGAAAAGGTTTGTGTCCGTCAGGGTTTTGCATAATCAAATCTTCCATATGATTTTTTTTGCATAGCTCTGCTGTCAACTCTGTCACATATAGAATCTTAGAGGATAGCCAATAGTGGGGTACTATTGCCTTTTGTCCAGAACGGTTTAAATACAGGGCATTTCCACTAAATATATGGGAGAGTCCCTACCCTTGACTGACGTCTCCAACATAGGTCAGGTCTATAAGAAAAAGATTGGTATAATTGTTTTTGGGGAGCTATAACATATACATGTGGAAAGTAATTTATTACATTCTTGAATCCTACTGGCCCTGAAACCCCAACTGGATATCTCCGTCTTAAGCCTGTTCCCTGGGTGCTGGAACCAGAAGCCAGTGAATATGGCATGGGCTTACCCCAAGAATCAGACAACACTGACTTTGGAGTGGAAACATCAACTGGTTTATTGAAGAAAGCACACAGAGTTTATACCTCACAGAATCAGATAAGAGTTCAGTGTGTGTAATTGATCAATCCCCTCTCCCAGACAGCCAGGTGCCGCATTGGCATTCCTTAAGTAGATATGAGCTTGATCCCATCACTCTAAACAATGGCCCCTCCAGACACCCTGCTGCCTTTAGAAAAATGGTTCAAATCAAGTCAAAGAGTGAAACACTCTCCCTCTAGATAAAATATTATACAGGAAAACACACACAGCAAACAAAGTTCCCAAGGGGAATAAATCTCTGCAGCCCTAAGTCTGTCAACGATTAGCTATTTTTCTTTTGGATTTTTGTCAGGTGGCCGAGTTCCTTTTTACACTTGGTGGAGAAATATACAGTAAGTGGTTGTCTAGAGTCATGAGGAGAAATACTTTGTAGAAGAATTATATCAGGTGGTCTGGTTTACTTCCAGTGTATAAGTGCATAAGCTTACTATAGTGGTCAAGGGTCTATGTAGATGGCATAATTTAGATAATGTAATGTAAAAAATGGCATAGCTGGAGATATTGCACCTGAGAGCCCCAAGCAATTATTGTGTCTTTGAATATTTGTGAAACAGACATAAGGGTGTTTTGTTCTAATACTAAAGGTTAGGTAAAGAGTATGGGAGGTGTCCCTTGGGTGGGGGAGGAGAAAGCATAGGGTTTTCTTTACAGAGCTACAGAACACATTCTTTTGCATTTAGTGCAAATGCATTTTCGTCTGTTTTGGATTGGTTAAAGTACAATGAAACCTTCTGTGTTGTGTTGCATATATCTACTGCTAGCAAGCAGTAGATGTATGTAAAAAAAAAAAAGTTAACGAATAGGTAAAAACGTACCTGTGTCTCAACAGCTCTCTCCCGTCCGAAGATCAGAAGATTTTTGAGCGGCCGTGAAGGATCATGGGGTGGGCGCATGCACAGTACAGATCTTCAGCCGGGAGAAAAGGAGAGACACAGGGTAAGTCAATGCACACAGCCGGCAGCGTGCACAGACATCGTGGAACCTGATGAGTCAGTGCTGGAACAGAGACCGCCACCAGCACTGGAGGGACTCCTGAAAACTACTGGAAAGAAGATGATCGGATCAATAGGCATCATTTAAGGTAAGTTCTTAAAGCATCATGGGGGGGGGGTGACTTTAATGTCACTTTCATTGTTAACGGCCCCAATACAAAGAAACTACAACTTCCTGATGCCTGTTTCATTTATCCAAGTCACAGTATAGTGGGTAGCAGTTGGTCAAATCCAACTGGACTTATTTTGTAATGTAGACATTTTAGTGGTTTCCTTAGACCCAATGTGAACACCTCATCATTTATAGCCACACAGGCAATGCTTACACACCTTAATCCAATTACCATGCTGCCATGAAATGTATCCAATAACTTGACAGGGGGTGTCAAAGTTTGTGAATCCACACTGTTCTAATATACCTAATCCAATCACCATGGTGTTGGGATGTCTGGGGCATGTATTAGTTGTTTGAGTGACATAGTTAAAGGTGTAAATTGTTATCAAATCACCAGAACAAGTATATTACCAAGCCATTACATGTAGATGACAGGTGGTGTCACAGGTCCCAATCTCTGTTCAGGGATGGTTGTTCCAGTTTGGCACAGATGGTCTTTGAAAGAACGTCCCTTCTCCTTAAGGTGTAGGAAGGCTGCTGGGTCCAGGACTGCAGAGTTTGCACCTCCTATGGTGAGTGATGCTTTTACTGAGAGGTTGATATTACTTTTATGAATACATAACTTCATTAGATAGTGTTTTTTTTGTTTTTTTTTTTTAATTCGTTTATTATCTTGACACGTACAGAATACACAAAATACAAGC
>NW_017309404.1:0-377 GCF_000935625.1 Nanorana parkeri
TCAGCAGCTAGAGATCCCGACATACACACACAGACCTTCCAGGACTATATTAGACTTGTAGTGCAGACGAGGGACTTATCATCACCAGGTTGGCCGTCCCTCCTTCTCCAAGCCACCACCAGTTTCCCAACCCAGCCAGTCTCTGTACCCAGTATTCCCAGGTATGGACCACCCTGCTTTTCACCAGATGAAAAGAGACTCCGCCCATAATCTGCTTGCGCTCCACTTTAAAGGAGAACTATGAGATGAGTGATTTCCACTCACCTCATAGTTCTAGCCGACCTGTGACAATGAGACTGTCACAGGTCGGCTCAGTAGATCGGGAGGTGAGCGAACACATACCGGGTTCGCTCACCTCTCGATCCTGTCACGGCTCT
>NW_017309404.1:391-1081 GCF_000935625.1 Nanorana parkeri
ACCCTCTCCGATCCGCCAGCGCTGACTGGCGGAACGGACGGGGGAAGGGGGCGGGTACAGCTGGCTCTGCCTCTAGATAGGCAGAGCCAGCTGTCAATCACGCAGCTGGGCGGATCCCGTCATCTACGTCGGGATACGCTCCGGCTGCGGCGTCTCAGTATATAGGAAGCTACAGCTCGCGGTATACTGAGCCTAGGGTGACGGGAGGACGCTAGTTTGTGTCCTCCCGTTACCCTAAGGAGAACTATGGGGAAAAGCCCCGAACCCCATAGTTCTCCTTTAATTAAGGTAAGGTTAAATGAAACAATCCATTCGTAGCATGGTTCCATATTCACGGCTGGTCCAGTTCTAGATTCATGAAGGGTGTTTTCTAGATTCCAGCTACCCTGGCGAGACTCACTTGGGGGAAGGAACAGTGGCACCTCCCCTAGGGGAACACCAAAAGACCAGAAATGATATATTTCTAGCTGTGGCCCTGTCTATCCCACAAAAGATTCTCTCTAGCTCAGCTCTCTACACAGTGGCGGAACTACCGCCGGTGCAGGCGGTGCGGGCGCCCGGGGCCTCAGGCTCTCGGGGGGCCCAGCAAGTTGCCGGCCGCCGGATCGTTATCCAGCGGGCCCCTGGTCTCTCCGCCGGGAGTGTCGGATCATCCGATCATCCGATCATCCTGTTGTAGCGAGGGGGGGC
>NW_017309404.1:1947-2279 GCF_000935625.1 Nanorana parkeri
GAGGAGAGACGCAAGGTAAGTATACGGACGCATGCACCTGCATGCAGACACTGTGGGACAGGAAGTGCCAGCAATGACAGAGGAGTCAGCGCTGGATCGGACACGCGCCGCACCGCTGGAGGGACAGATGAAAACATCAGGAAAGAAGATCGGATTAAGAGACATCAGTGAAGGGAAGTGCTGACATTAGCATTGGGTGGAGAGATAAAAAAATGTTTACTTTAATGTCACTTTAACCACTTCCAGGCCGCAGTACGTCTATAGACGGTGGCCCACAGAAGTGGTTAAAACAAGAACACGGCTGCTCTTGGTACCGCTTTTAACAGCAGGCG
>NW_017309404.1:2618-4473 GCF_000935625.1 Nanorana parkeri
GGGGGGGGGGCCCAAAAAAAAATCTTGCACCAGGGCCCTTTGTTCCTTAGCTCCGCCACTGTCTCTACACCAAAGACCCAAATAAGCCCCCTCCTCTGCTATATATACCCCATAACTAGGAAGGATGTGAGCCCTGGAGGGGAACTAAGGGTACTAGAACCCCTGCACACCCAGGGAGAAGTAAGAGGGCCCTAAGTACAGACAACGAATGGTTGCTCAGTTGTGGATTCTAAAGTTTACGTTGTTTTGCCTGCAAAAGGAAGGCCCGAAGCAAAAAAAAAAATAAATAAGCGCAGGGCATACATGACAAGGTGTATAGGGGAGACATGCTAAAGGGTTAACGAGGGTTCGATCTTGGGGACATGGTCACTTACCTGATTGGACAGGTCAAAAAGGTTAGGTGGGGCTGCTTGTGATTAGTGCTTCCGGTTTTTTCACGGGGGGCGTGCCCTGAGTATGGCGGTGTGAGGGCTATTATCAAAGTTGTTAATAAAAAGCTGCCAAGGCCATTTTATACCAATTTGGAGTGTGGTCTAGTTATTGGTTACAAGGATGGGTGGTTACAAGACCACCCGTCTTGTAATGGGAAAGTATGGGGACATCTATGCTACCTTAGTTATGATTCAACCCCCTTAAGAGTGGTGAATTTTAGCAGGAAGATCTCACTGTAGGAACAAAGTTCATTCTGGACTATATTATTCTGACTCCGATTGTTGTGATAGCGATATATCCCTTGCTGAGACCTCTATGCCTGGCCTGTATAAGCAGATATACTCACTGCGGACAATCCTTGTAAGATAGCTGAACTCACCAATACCGATTCATTCAAAAGGGTGCATTATTCTGAACATCAAGGTTACAGCAGATGGATGGAACAGCAGATTGAATGGTTTCAGTATTGTGCGGTCAAAAAATGATGACTTTTTTTGGCGTACTATGTAGAGTACATGTGGCCTGTTAGCTGTGGCCATGACACAGGAAGCATTGCACTCAGGAAGAAGGGTGGGGCTTACATAAAGAGGAAATACGTCACAAAGGGAACACAGAACATGTTTGATACCAAGAAAGGCCACTAGATGGCAACATAGGAACTAAATATAGAATGACTATAGAAAATGGTATAGGGAAACAATCTATATAAATTCTATCTACTAATAATGCTAACAACATATTCTATGCCCCATTGGGGCGGCACAATATACTGGTTGCAGTCCCATTGTATAATCTCTATAAAGATCTTCCAACAGATGTGCAGTGTGAGGGCATTTCTGATTAGATACACATTGAATGGATTGTTTAGATAGGACTGTGACGGACCCAGGGCTGCAGAGATTCATTGCCCCGGAGAACATTGTGCGCTGTGTGTGTTTTCCAGTTTAATATTTTATCTGGGGAGAGCCGGTCACTGTGTGACTTGATGTGAACCATTTTTCTAAAGGCGTCAGGCTGTCTGGAGTGACCATTGATTAGAGTGATGGGATTAAGCTCTTCTCTAATTAAGAAAGTCAAATGCGGCACCTGGCTGTCTAGGGGAGGGAACTGTTCAGTGTAGCAATGAATGCTAATCTGATTCTGTGAGGTATAACCTCTGTGTGCTCTTCTACAATAAAGCAGTTCATGTTTCACTCCAAAGTCAGTATTGTCTGATTCTTGGGGTAAGCCCCCCATGCCATAGTCACTGGCTTCTGGTTCCAGCACCCAGGGAACAGGCTTAAAGGAGAACTATGAGGTGAGTCCTTTTCACTCATCCTCAAAATTCTAGCCGACCTGTGACAATGAGACTGTCACAGGCCGGCTCAGTAGATCGGGAAGTGAGCGAACACATACCGGCGCTCGCTCACTTCTCGATCCTGTC
>NW_017309404.1:10211-12956 GCF_000935625.1 Nanorana parkeri
CACAGTCACATCAGTCTCTGTACAGAGGAGCTTACACTCTAATGTCCCCTCCCTCACAGTCACATCAGTCTCTGTACAGAGGAGCTTACACTGTAATGTCCCTTCCCCCCCCACAGTCACATCAGTCTCTGTACAGAGGAGCTTACACTCTAATGTCCCACCCCCATAGATCCCTATAATACTGTATTCTTCCTTTGTCATGGAGGATTGGGTCTCGTTCTTCCTCCTCTATCCCGAGTCCTGTATTGTGGCTGATGGGGGGAAGTCGGGAGCTCTACTGAATTTACCGCAAGAATGTGCTGATGAATCAGAGGGAAATGATGTGGAATACAGCAAGAGGCGAGAAGAGATCCAGAGAATAATATTCAGCAGCTAGAGATCCCGACATACACACACAGACCTTCCATGACTGTATTATTATTCTTGTACTGGATGGCGTCATCCATTTGTCACTGCAGCACCCACAATTTCCTAGGGACGTATTGGTCAGGAGTGCGATGGGTTATGGACATTAGAGCTGTGAGGTCCTCACACTGGCCATACACATAGCAAAACACGGTTGACCAGTTGTGGATTCTAAAGTTTACGTTGTTTTGCCTGCAAATGATTCAACCCCCTTAAGAGTGGTGCATTTTAGCAGGAAGATCTCACTGTAGGAACAAAGTTCATTCTGGACTTTATACTGGTTGCAGTCCCATTGTATAATCTCTATAAAGATCTTCCAACAGATGTGCAGTGTGAGGGCATTTCTGATTAGATACACATTGAATGGATTGTTTAGATAGGACTGTGACGGACCCAGGGCTGCAGAGATTCATTGCCCCGGAGAACATTGTGCGCTGTGTGTGTTTTCCAGTTTAATATTTTATCTGGGGAGAGCCGGTCACTGTGTGACTTGATGTGAACCATTTTTCTAAAGGCGTCAGGCTGTCTGGAGTGACCATTGATTAGAGTGATGGGATTAAGCTCTTCTCTAATTAAGAAAGTCAAATGCGGCACCTGGCTGTCTAGGGGAGGGAACTGTTCAGTGTAGCAATGAATGCTAATCTGATTCTGTGAGGTATAACCTCTGTGTGCTCTTCTACAATAAAGCAGTTCATGTTTCACTCCAAAATTTCCCATTAGGAGAACTATGGGGAAAAGCCCCAACCCATATAAGGGATAAAAAAAATTGGTGGGTCCTAACCATCTCACTTCTGCAGCCTCTGCTCCAGAAAGTTGTGCATGTTCCCCCAGTCACACCATTGGAAGGTCAAAGAGTGAATGGGCTGGTAAGAGTTGGCTGGCTTGAGCACATTTGTCTGCACATTGGCCGTCCCCAGTGACAGTTACCATTCTGTACCAAATATTTGTGTAGGGACCCTGAATTAAGCTGCTTACCCAAATGTAGTGTTTGAAGTTAGGGTGTAGCCAGCCTGAGCTTTGTTTATGTTATCTGGGTTTGATAGGTTCCTTAGAGGGTCAAGGACATTGTTTGCTTCTGCTGCTGCCTGTGGAGGATGTAGCTGCAGAGAGGTCCAGTCTTTGCCCCCCAGGCCCTTTGCCCGGAGGTGGAAGCCGGAGCCAAGAATAATTTATTTGCCCTAGCTGCCTGTATGGGCCTAGAATGTCCTAAATAGGCCCATGAGAGAGAGATCTGAAAAGTCTTAACCTGGCCTGGGAGAGAGGTCTGAAGAGTCCTAACCTGGCCCACGAGAGAGAGAGATCTGAAGAGACCTAACCTGGCCTGGGAGAGAGGTCAGAAGAGTCCAAACCTGGCCCATGAAAGATAGATCTGAAGAGACCTAACCTGGCTTGGGAGAGAGGTCTGAAGAGTCCTAACCTGGCCTGGGAGAGAGGTCTGAAGAGTCCTAACTTGGCCCATGAGAGAGAGAGAGAGATAGTCACACATTGGAAGTAACAGTCTCATTTCCTACCACCAGGGGGGCTATTACACTGCTGTATAGTCACACATTGGAAGTAACAGTCTCCTTTCCTACCACCAGGGGGGGCTATTACACTGCTGTATAGTCACACATTGGAAGTAAGACTCTCATTTCCTACCACCAGAGGGAGCTATTACACTTCTGTATACTGTAGTCACACATTGGAAGTAAAAGTCTCATTTCCTACCACCAGGGGGAGCTATTACACTGCTGTATACTGTAGTCACACATTGGAAGTAAAAGTCTCATTTCCTACCACCAGGGGGAGCTATTACACTGCTGTATAGTCACACATTGGAAGTAAAAGTCTAATTTCCTACCACCAGGGGGGGCTATTACACTGCTGTATACTGTAGTCACACATTGGAAGTAACAGTCTAATTTCCTACCACCAGGGGGAGCTATTACACTGCTGTATAGTCACACATTGGAAGTAACAGTCTAATTTCCTACCACCAGGGGGAGCTATTACACTGCTGTATAGTCACACATTGGCAGTAACGGTCTCATTTCCTACCACCAGGGGGAGCTATTACACTGCTGTATAGTCATACATTGGCAGTAACGGTCTCATTTACTACCACCAGGGGGGGCTATTACACTGCTGTATAGTCACACATTGACAGTAACGGTCTCATTTCCTACCACCAGGGGGAGCTATTACACTGCTGTATAGACATACATTGGCAGTAACGGTCTCATTTACTACCACCAGGGGGAGCTATTACACTGCTGTATAGTCATACATTGGCAGTAACAGTCTAATTTCCTACCACCAGAGGGGGGCTATTACACTGCTGTATAGTCACACATTGGAAGT
>NW_017309404.1:18082-18847 GCF_000935625.1 Nanorana parkeri
ATTTCCTACCACCAGGGGGAGCTATTACACTGCTGTATAGTTACACATTGGAATTAACAGTCTCATTTCCTACCACCAGGGGGGGCTATTACACTGCTGTATAGTTACACATTGGAATTAACAGTCTCATTTCCTACCACCAGGGGGGGCTATTACACTGCTGTATAGTCATGCCTGTGGCTGTCTGGGTCTGGCAATGCCTCATGGGCGTTGTAGTTCCACAGCAGCTGGGTGGGCCGGAGTATGACTACGTCTGCTCTGTAATATTGCACTGTGCAGTCAGTCTTACACTGGTAGCTTGCTGACAGGAGGAGACAGAGGTGTGATTGACCCTCCCGTGATACTTTTCAATTGTATACAATGTCACAGTTGCCGCTGGGAGTCACGGCTGTCGCTGTCAGGGCTCTTTCAACGCCTCATGGGACTTCTAGTTCCACAGCAGTTGGAGGGCTGGAGAATGCCTGCCCCTGCTTTATCATATTGCACTGTGCTGTCAGTCTAACACTGGTTACTTGCTGACAGGAGGAGACAGAGGAGCGATTGACCCTCCTGCGATGCTTCTTCATTGTCTGCAGCGTCACAATTTAATGGCATGATTCCAGGGACAGAGGGTTGTCACCCTGTAACAGGAAGTGCCCCGAAGAAGGTCGGCCATGGCAGGATCACGGCGGGATTATTCTAACGACATATAAGTCACATGGACATCGGCGCTTCGGTTGGGTTTCCATCTTCATTAACCCTTCCATGGCACTGATAATAGCCAGT
>NW_017309404.1:18881-19497 GCF_000935625.1 Nanorana parkeri
TATTTATTTATGGAGATGCTTTGACAGGCGCGGCGCGTCGCTGGGCCCGCAGAGCTGCGATGTTCTCCCCCTCCGCTGTGCAAATGAGGGGAGAGCAGGCACCGGCGGCTAATAATACGGGACGAGGCGCATAACGAGATGGAAAGGGGGGGACCGGAGGGGCCCCCCTCCTTACATGCTGCGCACACCGGGGGAAGGGAGCACGCCGTTAACCCTTTGCTACAGAAGACGGAGCTTCGTTGTGTCAGAGAATCCCCGGAAATGAATCGACGTTTGCAATGTATCGGGGGAGGGGATTCTCTACGATCGAAGGGAAATGCCAACTGCCTGGCTGCTCTGTAGACAGTCAGCTGCCACCACTGTTTGGGTATTCTGACAGCGGAACCCCCGCCATAGATGAGACAGTAGAATCTCATAGTGTAGTCAGTTATACACAGGCTGCCAACAACCATGAACAAAAACAGTGCCGGGTTTTTCTTATCTCTAATCCCAGCATGCCTTGCAAAGTGAGTGTCATGGATGCCCCCTGGCAGTGATTGCAGTGATTGGGTGGACATCTACATGAACCCTTCCATTGCATTGATAATAGCCGGCCTCCCCTCTTGGGAGGGGTCAG
>NW_017309404.1:19585-20263 GCF_000935625.1 Nanorana parkeri
AATTGATAATATGGACGGATCCCCGGCACATGAGCCGGAGATGGGACGCCGGGCGCTCTGAATTCCGGTAATTGAGAGATTCATCTTCCATGTCGGAACGGCTGTGCTGAGACCTCCTGGCTGGCACGCTGATCTCATGCCAGGCGGCGTGTGCCATGAAAAGACTAATTACCCGCATCGCCTCGGGCGCGGGCACATGTATAATAACCCGCCGGCAGCTGGTGAGCGCTTTCATTAGGAAGCGGGATGGTCCACAGGGGATCCATCGTGTGAATTCCAGGGAGGGGGGGGGGGCACACGTGTGTGCAGCTATTTGTCCGGGCGCGCAGAACAGAGGGGTGACAACCACAAGGATCGGAGCTGATAAATGATAGGTGAGGGGTGAGTGGGGGAGGGGGTTAGGAGTCAGGACATTGGTGTCCATTGACCATCCAAAAGATAAATAGAACAATACTTCAATACTTAAAGATGAACTCCGTGCACAAAGATATTCAATCAAATATATTCCTCAATGGCCCCAGGCCCCACCCACTACAGGAATTGGCGGAGACAAGACCAGACCTCTCTAAACCAGTGCTTGTTGGGACACCTCAACACCCGTCACATGGTCACCAGGACCTCAGATAGTAGAGTGTGGTCACACTGGAGAACTTCTCTCCACCACTCTCTCTCTGCCCA
>NW_017309404.1:20368-22282 GCF_000935625.1 Nanorana parkeri
ATCTGTCCTTGTACTGAAGGGGAACGTCCATCATCGGTGATCGGCATTCCATCTTGTATGGCTGGACCAGTCTAGACCTCTTGCCCACCAATACGGAATTCTTGCTTTTAAAGGTCCCAGCTCACATGGTGGTGCCCACACGGGAATGACAAAGGGCTTCCCACCGGAGCTGAAGCCATGAGGTGACATTTATGGCTTCTTCAATGTTAGGCCCCAACACCCCCACATGGGTCCCAACCGTGACCTCTCTCTATCCCAATCTGCCAGCAACTCTTGGCTTCCTGAGCTCACACCCAGCCTGCACTCCATGACTCCATCCAAGCTACACCCCCATCGGTACCTGCAGGAGGCCCTGCCTATGTCTAGCAGGCCTTACATACATATTGATTGCCTAAATGAAAAGGAGAGACTTGTATGTGAAATAATGAAGCTCCACACACCTTAAGAATCCTACCAATTGCACGTGTCTTGGTAGGCCCTGACCCTGGTGGGCATAGGATCATTATTCCATCATGTATGGCTGGTCCAGTCTAGATCTCTTGACAACCAACCGGGAATTCTTGTTTTAAAGGTTCCAGCTAACCTGGTGGTGCCCACATGGGAATGACGAACGGCTTTCCCTCGAAGGGGAGATCATGTGATGACATCTTCAATGTTAGGCCCCAACACTTCCACATAGACCCCTACCGTGTCCTCTCTCTATCTCAGTCTGCCAGCAACTCTTGGTTCCCTGATCTCACACACCCAGGCTGTACTCCATGACTCCATCCAATCTACACCCCCAACACTTCCACATGGGTCCCAACCGTGACCTCTCTCTATCCCAATCTGCCAGCAACTCTTGGCTTCCTGAGCTCACACCCAGCCTGCACTCCATGACTCCATCCAATCTACACCCCCAACACTTCCACATGGGTCCCAACCGTGACCTCTCTCTATCCCAATCTGCCAGCAACTCTTGGCTTCCTGAGCTCACACCCAGCCTGCACTCCATGACTCCATCCAAGCTACACCCCCATCCGTACCTGCAGGAGGTGGAGGCCCTGCCTATGCCTAGCAGGCCCTACATGCATATTGATTGCCTAAAAGAATTGGAGATTCTTGACTTTGGAACAATGGAGCTGCATACACCCGCACAATCCTACCAATAGCACGTGTCTTGGTAGGCCCTGACCCTGGTGGGCAAAGGATAGTTCCTAGTGGCTTAGTCTTTAAGTGGCCCTGATACACATTTTGTTCTGCGGCGCCCCCTCAGTGACCCATGACACACTAGGGATCCTTTGTAGTAACATTGGCCAACACTAGATACTTGATATACCCCATACTACATATATTGCAACCCACCATATAGTGTAATATTCATGTACAAAAAGAATGGGGCCTATTGATGAACATGACGCAGGGGACCATTCACCCTGAGAATATCTGGGGACTTTTGTTTTGTAATAATGGCTAATGCATTTTATTTTCGGGTCGAATGTACCGTGATGTAATACTACATGGTGGCCACTAGATGGAGCTGAGGAGCATAGGAAATAAATATGTATGCCCCAGTGTTTCTCAGTTCCATCTAGTGGCCACAATATTTTATTTTCAAATCAAAAAGTATTGTGATGTAATACTGCCTTGTGGCCACTAGATGGTGCTGAGGAGCCTAGGATAGAAATACTTATAAGCAGACCATGCGTGAAAATGCTAATTGCCCAACCACAGCCCCTCCTTCCCGGGGTAAATATTGCAAATGAAAGACATTAAAAAAAAATATAGGATAAAAAATAAAATAGTCATATTTAACCCCCTGGCTTCTGGTGTGCTCACTTAGTTTAGGGTGATACCACGCGGCCTTCTCCCGGGATCCTCAGCTTTCCCAAGATCTCTTTTTTTATTGTAATCAGTATTTTTTTTTTTTATTAT
>NW_017309404.1:23277-24373 GCF_000935625.1 Nanorana parkeri
TTAGATTTTTTTTTTTTTTTTTTTTTTTTTTTTTGAGGGGGGGGGGGGGCTATTTTTATGCAGGGTAAGCTTTAATTTCTCCTACCCGTTGACTCCTATGCATTTTGCCTCATTTCCTAAATGTTGCCAACATTTCATACAAAATATTCACAATTTTTGCTAAAATGTCATTCAAAATGTTCCCAATTTCTGCTAAATTTTTATTTAACACATTGCCCATTTTCCCCCTAAAAATTCATCTGAAGTATTTACAATTTTTCCTGAAATTCATCCAAAATGTTCCCCATTTTTGCTAAAAATTTATTAAAATGTTCCCAATTTGAGTTAAAATTTCAACTAAAACATTACCCTTTTTTGTTTAAAAAACTCATCCAAAATATTTTCCATTTTTTTTTTTGCTGAAAAATTCATCCGCAATGTTCTCCATTTCCTCTAAAAATTCTTCCAAAAATGATCCCCGTTTTTTCTAGAAATGAATCCAAAATGTTCCCAATTTTTTTTTTCCAACGTTTTATCCAATTTATTCCCTTTTTTTTGTTCTAAAAATAATTCAAAACGTTTCCCATTTTTTTTTTAAACTCACCCAAAATGTTCCCCATCTTTTCTAAAATTGAATACAAAATATTCCCCAATTTTTCTAAACATTAATCCGAAATATTCCTTATTTTTTCTACAAATTCATCCCAAATAGTTTCCATTTCTGATAATTTATCCAAAATGTTCCCATTTTTTGCTAAAACTTCCTCCCAAATTTTCCTGATGTTTTCTAAAATTTCAGCAAAACTGAAAATGGGATTTTGTCTCCTTCCTCGCACGTGAACTGGGATAACGAGAGTCGGATAATCATTTCAGCTTCGCGTTACCATATGAATTAAAAATTTGCGTCCTCACATTAGAAGCTTTTTTTTAAATTAAGGTTTAACCCTTTAACCTCCATGCAGCTTGGCCCCGCCTTTGCCCCCGGCGCTGAAAGGGTTCGCCAGCATGTTATGCGCCAGACAATGACGCCTGGTGACAGCCCGGGCTAATTGGAGTAAATGAATTTATCTTGGGTGCAATGTTTCTCGACGCGCGCCGTTCCCCTTGCATAAGTGAT
>NW_017309404.1:24490-28402 GCF_000935625.1 Nanorana parkeri
AGGGCGGGGGGAGGGGTGGTGCTGGTGTGAGGGGGAGGGGCACTCTTCTCCGCCCCCCTGGAAGCTTTTCAGCCACCAGAATCACTTCCAGTGCCAACTGTCAGCTTTGCACAGGTATACAGACCCCTGGCGCTGTGTATACAGGGGCCCGCCCCCGACACCGTAGGCATGACATGGCCGGCAGTAAAAGGGTTAATAATCGTATACATATATATATATATATATATGTGTGTGTGTGCTTTATACTGATACATTGTATACATTCACTCCTTCTGGAGCCCTGATGAAGGCAGGTGGTGTGGCGAAACGTGGAGAAGCGACTGAACTCCTCCCCCCTCTGCTATGTACAGAGAGAGAGAGAGAGAGTCTGAAAGTAAGCCGCCGCCGCCGCTCACCTCTTCAGACGAGCCGGGAATATAGCCGACAATGAGACGCAACGGATCCGTTCCGGAGGTGACTGGACGGGGTAACTGCGTTGCTTTCAGCCAGTCAGAGCCGACTGGTAGACTTGTATTGGGGAGAAGAACACCAACTCCATGCGTGCGCAGTATCTCTGTGCAGGAAAGCGCGGGTCATGTATGTGGAATGCTCTGGACACGCCCACTTCCTGTGTGACTGTCATTTTGTGGATGAGACCTTTCAGACTCAGCGCCTGAGGGAACAATCCCACAGACCCCAGTGACGGACCCCTCACTGCGCCTCGTACCGCCGTCCTCTGAGTGTGGGGGCCGCACAGGGAGCCGTCCTTGAAGCTGAACTATGACCTCCCCCCCTCCCTCCGTCAGCCATGCTGATGACTTAATTACATTCCCTATTTTGCACCTAATGATGTCATCACCGGGTCCATGTGCTTCTCTATGCAATGCAGCCAGGTGATGGCTGGTGGGAGGGGCCGGCAGGGTGCTGTACATGAATTCCTAAAAAAACATCACCCTGCCTCA
This sequence comes from Nanorana parkeri, assembly GCF_000935625.1. Lineage (NCBI taxonomy): Eukaryota > Metazoa > Chordata > Amphibia > Anura > Dicroglossidae > Nanorana > Nanorana parkeri. The sequence continues at coordinate 25,432 of NW_017309404.1, forward strand.
GTACTTTTCTCAAGAGCCCTCAGCCCTGATGGAAGCAGTAGGCTGGCTCGTGGGAGGAGTTATGTAAATATCAAAATGCCTGGATGGGTGGGTGTCAGTCTGGAGGAGGGGGCGTTCCCAGACAGGTTGCATTTGCATAGGTAACGCCCACATGTGATGCGGAGCCTCCCTAACTGAAAGAACTGAAATCCAATGAATGAAAAGGGCGGGTCTGGGAGAGTCAGGCTGGGGAGGAAAGCACTAGATGATGACGGATCCCTCCACCCAGGAAATGAGGCGGGCTGCATCTGACTTACTGTAGCTTCTGATGCACATTGTGAGAAGCTCACAATGTATTTCCTTTTACTTCCTGTTGCATCTCAGCTGAGATTTCCTTTCACTTCCTGTTGCATCTCAGCTGAGATTTCCTCTCACTTCAGGGGAGGATTTCCTTTCACTTCCTGTTGCATCTCAGCTGAGATTTCCTTTCACTTCCTGTTGCATCTCAGGTGAGATTTCCTTTCACTTCCTGTTGTATCTCAGGTGAGATTTCCTTTCACTTCCTGTTGCATCTTAGGGAATTTCCTTCCACTTCATGTTGCTTCTGAAGATTTCCTTTTCACATCCTGTTGCATCTCAGTGAGGATTTCCTTTTACTTCCTGTTGCATCTTGGGGTGATCTCATTTCACTTCCTGCTGCACCTGGGGGGGGGGAGGATTTCCTGTCACTTCCTGTTGCATCTTGCAGACAGGAAGTGAAAGGACTCTGGCGGGGTTCCACACATTCCTTATACCATCCACAAATGAAGAACAAGAAGTCTCGTCTTTGGATACAATGTAACAAACATGTGTAATAAGACAATACAAAGTCGTAGAGACTTCCTGTGCACTCCAGACAGTCACATGGCGCGCTGCGTCCCACCCGGATGGGTGCGCGGGGTTACGTGCAGCGCGTCCCCCTGAGATATGAATAGCGCGCGGTGGAAGTGTTTCCTGACTGGCAGCATTTTCACAGCTTGCCGCCGCGCTCCTTCACCCCGTTTGACAGTTTGACTCTGTTTGTGTCTCACCTCGTCCCCGGCGCTCACTTCCTGTTTACTGATCGCTGCATAATGATCCCCATCAGAGAGCGCCACGTGTCAATGAGGGTGTGGGGTCCGGGGGGGCCCAATACAGATTTCCAGTGATTAGAATTAGCGCCGGGGGCGGGCGCAATGCGCTGATGGTAACGCCGTCTTATTAACCCCTCGCTGGGAAATCATAAATCCGGCTTCCTCGCTGTCCCCCCTTCGCTGTTCCCCTTCTCTGTCCCCCTTCTCTGTCCCTTTTCTCTGTCCCCCCTTCTCTGTCTCTTTTCTCTGTCCCCCCTTCTCTGTCTCTTTTCTCTGCCCCCCTTCTCTGTCCCTCCTTCTCTGTCTCTTTTCTCTGTCCCTTTTCTCTGTCCCTTTTCTCTGCCCCCCTTCTCTGTCCCCACATCACATCAGGTACGTGACAGCCAGTTTGACCAGTTTGACCAGTTTGGTGGAGGGACTCAAGTGTCCTACACGGAGGCCTGACCTCAACCCTACTGGACACCTGTGGGATGAAATGGAACGTCATCCAACATCAGTACCTGACCTCACATATGTTCTGAATGAGCACAAATTCTTCCGGACACCCTCCCAAATCTTGTAAAAGGCCCCCAGACCTCGTGGAAGGGCCCAAGAAGAGTGGAATCTTAGAAGAGGGAAAGACTCTATATTGATGCCCACGGTCTTGGAATAGGGTGTCCAAGTTCAAATAAGTGTGGTGATCAGATGTCCTGAAACTTTGGCCATAGAAGGTGTGTCTGAATATCAGTGAGGAAAACCTTAATCCATGCCTAAAAATGACTCCTGTATGGGCTATATATAGAATATGTACATACATACCATGCTATGTGTAAGATGTTACCATGGTGTCCCCAACATGCTCTCCTTAAAGGAGAACTATGGGGTTAAGGCTTTTCCCCATAGTTCTCCTTAGGGTAACGGGAGGACACAAACTAGCGTCCTCCCATCACCCTAGGCTCAGTATATAGGGAGCTGTGGCTCGCGGTATACTGAGACGCCGCAGCTGAAGCGGATCCCGACAATTATGTCTGGATCCGCCCAACTGCGTGAGTGACAGCTGGCTCCGCCTATCTAGAGGCAGAGCCAGCTGTACCCGCCCCCTCCCCCGTCCGTTCCGCCTGTCAGCGCTGGCGGATCGGAGCGGGGGGAATCCAGCCCCTCCCACTGTCATGGCAGAGAGCCGTGACAGGATCGAGAAGTGAGCGAACGCCGGTATGTGTTCGCTCACCTCCCGATCTACTGAGCCGACCTGCGACAGTCTCATTGTCACAAGTCGGCTAGAACTATGAGGTGAGTGAAAATCACCCCCCTCATAGTTCTCCTTTAAGGAAGATTACCGAGACCCCCTTACAGACTCCTTGGACCAGGGATAGCCAAACTCCGCCCCCCCAGCTGTGGGCTACAAATTCCATCAGCAATTTATAGACTCTGATAGCCACAGGGATGACTTTCAGAGGCACGGGCATCAGGGGCGTCCTGAGGCCAGGTGTCACCTGGAGCAGGTACCGGGTGACACCCAGCTGTGACGTCATCGCGCATGCGCGGCCATCTTGGTGATACCTACCGGTAGCTATCTTGGTGATGGACGCCGGCAGAGAGAGGGGACAGTCACCCGGTGGGATAAGGTGTGTCGCAGGGTCCCCTCCTCTCTCTTGCAACCGTCGGGTTCTCGGTCCATGACTGTCAGTCATTTTGGTGTCACTGCTCCAATGGTGTCGCCCAGGCGTGGGCCGCACCCCCCTCGCCCTCCTAGTGACGCCACTGATGGGCATGAATGGTTAAAGCCTGAGTCAGGCTATTTGGTCTGTTTGCTTCCTGTTGGGGGAGATTTGTCTTTACTTCCTGTCTTGGAGACACAAAAGGAAATGAGAGGAAACCCCCCCCCCCCCCCCAACAACAGG